>NW_016170848.1:0-11644 GCF_001687245.7 Rhagoletis zephyria
GTTTAGCATTTTTTCCCATATAAAAACAAATTTTGTTCATGCGTTATATGGAGGAAAATGCTAAACACCATTGACAAAAAGAATTCTCAAAAAGCAACGGTAATTTTTAGAGATTTCAAACTTGCACAATTTTTCTAAGAAATGGAATTGAAAAGTTGAAATTTTCGATGACAATTAGTTGGTATTTCTTTATTTTTTCCCCCAAGTCCTATACGAAATTGAAAACACCGATTATGGTGGTTTATGCTATTGAACTATCTTTTTATAAAAACACAAAAAGGTACAATAACAAAACCAAATAAAAAAACATCAGGGTGTTTATATAAAGGAGGATGGTTCCGTGCGCAGAAGTGGAAAACTTTTGACTGCCATTCACCTGGGAGTGGCCAGAAGCGATTCTTGTGCGTACGGTTCAAATCGCAGCTCACAACGTCCGGATATTTATATCCACGTATCCTCTGGGTAGCAACCAAACACCCGTTTGGGAGCGAGCTAAAGTGAGAAGGCGTAAAACTTCGCGTGCGCTGGGTTTGGGTCCCGCCACGTTAAAACCCCGCCCAATGAAAAGAAACAAACAGCCTCGGATGAGACCCCCTTTTTCTGATGACGACCACGGCAAACGTATAAAGGACTATGATTTAAGGGTATGCACCTGGAATATCCGGACCCTTAATGGGGAAGGTGCCTCTGCCCGGCTGGTTGATGTCCTCGGGAAGACAAAGGCTGACATCACCGCCATCCAAGAAATGCGATGGACGGGGCAAGGTAAAGTAAGCGTGAAGCCTTGCGACGTCTACTACAGTTGCCACGTAAAGGAGCGCAAATTCGGTGTTGGATTCGTGGTAGGAGAGAGACTCCGTCGCCGAGTACTGGCGTTCACCCCGGTGGACGAACGTCTAGCCACAATCCGCATCAAAGCTAGATTCTTCAACATCTCGCTCATCTGCGCCCATGCCCCGACGGAAGAGAAGGATGAGGCGTCCAAGGATCTCTTCTATGAGCGCTTGGAACGTACATATGAGCGCTGCCCCCGACACGATGTCAAAATCGTGCTTGGCGATTTTAATGCCAAGGTGGGCAAGGAAGGGATCTTTGGCGCCACTGTCGGAAAATTCAGCCTCCACGACGAAACGTCCGATAACGGACTGAGGCTGATCGACTTCGCCGGGGCCCGAAATATGGTAATATGTAGTACTAGGTTCCAGCATAAGAACATCCACCAAGCTACATGGCTGTCTCCAGATCGAAAAACGAGAAACCAAATCGATCATGTTGTGATAGACGGAAGGCATGCTTCAAGCGTTTTGGACGTACGTACACTCCGAGGGCCAAACATCGACTCGGACCACTATCTTGTTGTAGCCAAGATACGCACCCGCCTCCGTGCAGCAAAAAATGTGCGCCCAACAATGCAAGGAAAGCTTAACGTCGAAAAGCTGCAATCACAACAGACGGCCAATTTATTCGCCACTCGACTCACACACCTGCTCTCTGAGAGCACTCTTCAACAATCCGACGTACGCGAGCAGTGGAACCACATTTCCCGATCATTAAGTACCGCCGCCGAAGAAGTAGTTGGATTTCAGCGAGCCCGAAAGAACAACTGGTACGATGAGGAATGTCAAGAAGCCGCAGAGAAAAAAGATGCCGCCTACAGGGCCACGCTGCGATCGGGCGCAACGCGAGCCATGTGGGACCGTTATAGGGAACTGAAGAAGGAAGCGAGACGTATTTGCCGCAATAAGAAGAGAGAGGCCGAAATACGTGAGTGCGAAGAGCTTGAGATGCTGGCCGACAGGAAGAACGCCCGAAAATTCTACCAGAGGGTTAGGCGACTTACGGAAGGTTTCAAGACCGGGGCGAACTCCTGTAAGAACAACAATGGCGACCTAGTGACCGATGTCCAGAATATACTTAAATTGTGGAGGGAACACTTTTATAACCTACTGAATGGTAGCAGCGCTGAAAGTAGTGAGGAAGACGAACCCGAGTCCCCAGTCGATGATGATGGAGTAGCTGTCCCACCGCCTGACTATGACGAGGTACGAATAGCGATTACGCGGCTGAAAAACAACAAAGCTGCTGGAGCTGACGGCCTGCCAGCCGAGCTATTCAAGTACGGCGGCGAGGAGCTGATGAGGTGCATGCATCAGCTCGTATGCAGAATATGGTCAGATGAACGCATGCCCGACGACTGGAATTTAAGTGTGCTCTGCCCAATCCACAAGAAAGGCGACCCCGCCATACGCGCCAACTACCGCGGAATTAGCCTTCTAAGCATAGGTTACAAGGTCTTATCGAGCGTATTGTGCGAAAGACTGAAGCCCACCGTCAACGAGCTGATTGGACCTTATCAGTGTGGCTTTAGGCCTGGAAAATCCACCATAGATCAGGTATTCACAATACGCCAAATCTTGGAAAAGACCCGCGAGAATAGGATCGACACACACCATCTATTTGTCGATTTCAAAGCCGCTTTCGACAGCACGAAGAGAAGTTGCCTTTATGCCGCGATGTCTGAATTTGGTATCCCCGCGAAACTAATACGGCTGTGTAAAATGACGTTGAGCAATACCACCAGCTCCGTCAGAATAGGGAAGGACCTCTCCGAGCCGTTTGATACCAAACGAGGTTTCAGACAAGGGGACTCCCTTTCGTGTGATTTCTTTAATCTTATGTTGGAGAAGATAATAAGAGCCGCAGAACTGAACCGCTCAGGCACAATACTTTATAAGAGCGTACAATTGCTGGCGTATGCCGACGACATCGATATTATCGGTAAAAACAAGGGCTACGTCTGTTCTGCCTTCTCGGGATTGGATAGAGAAGCAAAGCGAATGGGTCTGGTGGTGAACGAGGACAAAACGAAGTATCTCCTGTCAGCACACAAACAGTCAGAGCATACGCGTCTTGGCACCCACGTCACTGTTGACAGTTACAAGTTTGAAAAAGTAGACGACTTCGTTTATTTGGGAACCAGCATTAACACCAATAATAATGTCAGCCTTGAAATCCAACGGAGAATCACTCTTGCCAACAAGTGCTACTTTGGGCTGAGTAGGCAATTGAGAAGTAAAGTCCTCTCTCGTCGTACAAAGATCACACTCTATAAGTCACTCATCATGCCTGTGCTGGTGTATGGCGCGGAGGCATGGACAATGAAAGCATCTGATGAGGCGGCTCTTGGAGTTTTCGAGAGAAAGATTCTGCGAAAGATTTACGGACCTTTACGCGTTGGTGATGGCGAATATCGCAGACGATTTAACGATGAGCTGTATGAGCTTTACAACGATATAGACATAGTGCAGCGAATTAAAATTCAGCGGCTCCGCTGGCTTGGCCATGTCGTTCGGATGGACAGAAACGCTCCTGCTCTGAAAATATTCAACGCGGGCCGCGATGCTGGTAACAGAGGAAGAGGAAGGCCTCCTCTGCGTTGGAAAGACCAGGTGGAGAAGGACTTGGCTTCACTTGGCATTTACAATTGGCGTCAGTTAGCACAGAAGAGAAATGACTGGCGTGCTGTTTTGGACTCGGCCAAAATCGCTTAGGCGGTTACAGCGCCAAATAAGAAGAAGAAGAAGTTTATATAAAGGTTAAATAATGACATTAAAACCATGATTTTTTTCAATATATTTATATATAATTATATATATATAATAATATTTAATAATAATTGCATTTATGTATAACAAAAAAATTCAGTCTTCTTGACAACAACGAAACAAAAACGTAAATAAAGGAAAATTAACATATCTTCATAAATAAATCGATAAAGTAAGTGTTTGGTGTTTTTTATTAAATATTTACAATGTGTTCAAATTTTTTTGTTATTTTATTATGAAAGTGTGATTTATAATTCAAACAATACCACATAAGTCAAGCTTTCAAACTTTATAGAGAAATTAGAAAAATTCAACAAATTGTTATCTAAAGTTTGAAAGTTTAACTTACATATGTGTTTTTTATTGAAGAATAAACCTTATTTTTATAAGAAAATAACTTCAAAAACATTGCAAATATTCAACAAAAAACACAATGCACTCATATTTAATCGCCAGTGTATGTATATCACATATCAATTGCAATACTTAGACTTTAATTCTTCCAGCATATTAGTTTCCTTCTACCTTTTTCCATTCCGATATGTCTTTACATGGAGGCCCTTCCGCCTTACGCCAAAATCTCGCAAGCTCCTCTTTGCTGACTTTATAAAATCCTCCCGCAATATCGGGGTGAGACTACATCAGGTCCAAAAGTAGCTGCAATTGGCGCTTATTTGTTGTGTTGGACCTAATAGGTAAGTTTTTACTAAGCTTCACGCAAATTATCATATGAAATAAATAAAAACTTACATTCTAAACAAAAAATCCCTGGTGGGCTTTAGGAGGAAAAACTCAAAAACTGACAATCATTTCGCGCTCTTTTTGTCATCCAAAATACCTACATTTTAAGCGGGGAAAATCCTCCACTTTCGAGACCAATTTAGAATAGGAGGAATGGAGGATGAGAAAAATTTCCCCGAGGTTTTTTATTCAGAACACGGGAAAGGGGTGAAGAGGAAAATTACCCCGGTAGTTTTCGTTCGTAATCGAGCTGATAAACAAGTGATTTTTAAGCAAAAGACAAAACCGACTTCAATCCTCATATAAAAATTTAAGATTATCGTTAATATCTTCACGATCCAATTTTCGGATCTAAACAAAGTAAGTATGAGACCACCCCTGAGTTACCACCTCTCCGATGAAAAAAGAATTATCGAAATCGGTTAACGTGGTCCAAAGTTATGCGGTAACATACATAAAAAAAAATATTCCGACGAACTGATAACCTCCTTTTTTCGAAGTCGGTTAACAAGTATCGCCCAGTTGTCGAAATTCGACATTTTTCATACACTTTTGAATTTTA
Source organism: Rhagoletis zephyria (assembly GCF_001687245.7). Classification (NCBI taxonomy): domain Eukaryota; kingdom Metazoa; phylum Arthropoda; class Insecta; order Diptera; family Tephritidae; genus Rhagoletis; species Rhagoletis zephyria. Next base: position 4,909 of record NW_016170848.1, read on the forward strand.
CTTGTCACCAATTGTCAAGGATGCCCATTTTAGCATGATATAAAAATTTGAAGTTAAAACCGCTGAGAGGCAGCATGAACATTTTTGAAGTTTGCTAACATAACAAAAATATTTTCAAATTTTCAATCTCACAAATACATTCGCACTTTCAGTCTCAAGTAAGAGAAAATTGAATATTTTCATATATTTGTTTTTTGTTTTACTTTTATTTGGCATTTGAATTGCTCTCATAATTTCAATTTTATAAAGTAGACCAAGGCATAACAAGGTAGAAGTGATTTCGACATTTCTCTCTTTTGAACTGCGACTGAAATGTCAACTCTTAACGCTATACTATTCAAAATTTTATTTTTTTTTAATTTAAATTTTCAATTGTGAGCTGTACGACTGATTTTAAATACATAATTAAATGAATGACGACTTTTCACCCTGAGTTTTTTGCACGTTCCCTTTTAAAAAGGTCTTCGAAAATCCTCGTGTATTTACACGATGACTTTTTATTTGCGGCGTTTCTTGCGTTTTTTTTGTGACATTTAAGGGTCAAATTTTCTTTTGTCAACTCCTTCGTCCTCATTTCTAAAGCAGAGCGAATCGCGAACTCAAAGTAAAAATACGAAAAATTCAATTTGATAAAAGCGAAACGTCAAAAAAACCATTCGATTTCGCTCACCGTGTGTGCTTGCCTACCCCGCTGGCTTCTTACACTTCTTGACTAGGGTCTGATAAAACCTATACCAGAACTCCTTGTTGAAGAAACTCAAAGTAATTTTTAATAAATTTAATGGACAGGAAATTTCGAATTGTAAATATTTAATAGCTAAATTATTGAAGTTAAGTGCAGATGTGAATACAGAAGAACCAAACTTTTTTTTTAATGTCTAATATACTTTAGAACTAAGTATTTGAATAAAAAAATAAATACTCAAAAACAAGAAAATTGTCAAAACGATTTTATAAATGAGTGTGTTTCAATTAGTGTGTAATTTTGTGTAAGTATGCATTTCCACATTTACATTAAAACGAAAATGCAGTAACTAAAATGAAGCTGATTCCATATATACAAAAACTTTCATTTCAAATATATCGAGTTTTATCTAATATGGGTAATGCAAAACAAAGGGTTAATTTCTTTGTTTACATTTTTTGACATTACAGTCAGCTATGAGAAGGCTCGATTGAATTGTCACTTCTACCTTGTTGAATATGCCTTGAAGTAGACAAACTTCAAAACATAAGTGGCCTTAGACTCTTATAAAACGTCATCAAGGCTAGTGAACTCTTGAACCACCTGTAAGCACACAATAGCATAACGCTGTGGTGGGTTCCGGAACATGAAGGGTTTGAAGGTAACGAAAGGGGCAGTGAGCCCTCGGAAAGCGTTAATACAAAATGCGCTTGCATGGTCCCGAGTTATTCTGTGGTACATCTACATAAAGGATACACTGCAGACCCACGTAGGAGCTAGCTGGGAATACTCTCAGATTTCTGCTCAATGGGCGAAGTCAAAGGGGATAAGACAATCAAAGAGGTTCATAGCTCCTTTCCAGAGGAACTCCGAAATACACCTTGAACTTGAAACTTACTGGCTACCTTACATCACACTGCAAATTAACGTACCATTTGAAATATATGGGTATTTTTGTAGAAACGTAGGTTTAGTGGGCTGGTGGAAGAAATCCCAGGGTAGGCCTGGGTAACGGCGTAGTTTTTTTGGCGCAGACACACTAACTCCAGCTCCACTGCCAGAATCAGCAGAGTGTGTTGGCGCAATTGCGCCTCTTCAGCCTAAAGCTCATGTCCTTTATTGCTGCACCAGGGTAAATTAAAACAAGGTGGTATCGGTTGAGCAAAAACAACTCAAGTATACCCAAGTTCAAAACCCAAAAATACAACAAACACATAATTTTCACATTCAGACGGACCGAGGCTAATTTTAGCAACATCACCTTATATCATACAAAGGGCTAAGCTTTTTAAATTGCCTCAGGTCGGAGTGATTGCAGTTAGGAGTTAGCACGATATATCCTCTTAGGTAGCAGCGCAAGTATCTCCTACGTGGTGTTTTGACGGCGAAAAAAAAGGCGTGAGTTCTAGGTACTTATGAAATTTGATGTGTATACATATGCGAACGGCAAAGCATAAAAGTACGTTTACATATAAATATAATCTCAATCAATGCTCGTTAGCTGTCAAATTGGTTTGCTTGTTATTCACACAACTCGAGGAAAAGTTAAACTTCTTCTCTGTGCCACCGTGGTCACTTTTCTTTTGCAACACATCTTAGGCCATTTAATTATATTTTAACTGAATATTTTATTAAAAATACCTTTACAAGCCTATTTTCCTTACTAGCGTCAATTTTTGTTTACTTTAACATTTGACATTCCTCCTCTTCTTCGCAAGTATAATCGATAAAACTGGGTTGGACACCAAAAAGTTATCGGTTTAATCTGAGATATTTTTAATTATAATTTTGCATGGCTAATCTCTTTTTCTAATAACAGATTAGGGAGTCAACCTCGAAAATTAGGATAATATTTTTATATATAAAGCCGATTCAGTTACACACATACAAATGTAGGTTAGGTTAGAAATTAAACATTAATTTCACTTAATTTTATTCATTTTGCTGATTTAATTTTTTTATTCATTTTCATTTTTAATTCTTTTAATACATGACATTATCGGCATGATTGATGAAATATATTTGTATATACTTGTGACTCAAGGGCGTTAAAATATCTTGGAAACACCGCATATAGGTAGATTTTCAAGTTTTATGCGGAAAAAAATATTTTATTGCCTCTATCTACTCAAAATTGTTTATCAAATGTAAAATTGAAATAATTTGTATTACAGATAGGTTATATTAATAAAATATATATATTAGCCAATAATTTACTATTTAAATATATTGACTACCTTTATTTATAAAATGTGTGTACACTATCATTGGTTAATTAGTTTTCGCTTTCAGAATCTTCGCTGGCCTCAAACTATTCCTTTGTCACATTTTTGATAACGGATTTAGAGGGTAACAGCAGCTTTATTGTGTCTGGGGAAAACGATTTGATATTTTTTCTTTTTTTGGTCATGAACCGAAATACTGCTTAAAAACGAGTCCGAGCTCACCAACAGCCGGTTATATATGTCACGGTTACATACTTCACGAGAAAACTTCCGGGAATAATTTTCTCGGTAGTGTTTGTTGGGGGCCTCTTGAGCCTCCCCGATAATTGTCCTATTGTTAATAAGGAATTAGTAGCCGTCATCGATTCGCCACTTCGTTGCTTGCTATGTTTGAGTTCCGGTCGCTTAACGAAAAATTTTGCATGTGAAAACAACAACAAAATTAGCTAGCACGGATAGACGATAGCGAGTTTGGTTGTACCTCATTGAGTTCGTTCGTTTCGCCACTCGCTAACTGTTGGCGAATCGATGACGGCTAGTATCTTATGCATTGTGGGTGTCATAGGATGTCATGCCGTCGCCGATTCGCCACTTCTCGCTCGCTTTGTTTGAGTTCCGGTCGCTTAACGAAAAATTTTGCATGTGAACGCAACAACAAAGTTAGCTAGCACGGATAGACGATAGCAAGTTTGGTTGTACCTCATTGAGTTCGTTCGTTTCGCCACTTGCTAACTGATGGCGAATCGATGACGGCTAATAACACTGTGAGACAAATAATAGGGGTCAGTGATCGGGAAGGGTTCAAACTACCGGGGAAAGTTATATCGGTAAAAAAGAAGTTATACGTGTCCCGGCGTTTCGCTGGGTCACGTCTAGGAATCGAGATATCGATTTGAAGTTAGTAACTATCTTATAGGGGAAATTGTCACCTTTGGTGGTCTTTTTTTGACATAACTCGAGAACCACTAGTCCGATTTTGCTCAAACAAATTTAAAAAAATTAAAAATTACAATTCCTTTAATCTGTTCATATAACGTTTTTCTATATAGTCAACAGTTTTGCCGGTAAAAATAAATGTATGAAGAAAAAAAATTTTTTTTTCCTAAAATATTAAATTTTTTTAATTTTTAAATTCATAAAAAATCCAAAACGGAAAAAGGCAAGTCGTATTACTTTCACGCAAAGTCACATAACCTTTAAGCAAAATGAGACATAGATCATGAAAATCGATGGACGCGTTTCGCTTTTATTCACAATTAAGTGAAGGTACCTCATTTTGACAAGATTATTGGCCCGTAGTCATAGTCAAAATAAAGTCGACTTTAAAGTTAGTTGCAGCTTTTTTGACCGATATCCCATTGAAAATTATGTCAAAAAGCTGCAACTAACTTTAAAGTCGACTTTATTTTGACTATGACTACGGGCCATTGATTTTATGTTTCAATGAATTTAGATAATATTTATTATATATTATTTATTATTACCACGTAAAATTAAAAATTATTACAGGTAATTATTAGGTTATTACATAGATACATAGGTTATAAAAATCGATGAACGCAAAACTTATTTTCGTTTGTTTGCGCCCTTTACTTTCTTGCGTGGTGGTTCGCCCACTTGTTCAGAGTCTGTATCGGATGAGGATCTGTCTTCATCTGGAAAAAATCAATTGTTTCTAATCAGTCAGTTAACTTCATTTTTGTGACTTACCCTCGGAGGAAACTCCCATTGTATATTCTTCTTCGTCATCTTCATTGTCGGGATCGTACATCTTTTGCGACCACCAACAAATTTCAGCCACCAGCGAATTGAGCCTTTTGCCTTTATATCGCGTTTCCATGGGCATTGCCACTTGATGGAAGCGCTCGCCATGTTCATCCGACTCTGAGGCTAGCTGCTTGCTGAAATATTCGAGATGGTGATGCAAGAAGTGAATTTTGAGGGACATATTCACTCCAATTTTCTGGAAGTAGTGCAACATCTTGGTCACAAGAGCGGGTTAATTGTGTGCTCGCGTACTTCCCAAAAAATATCGTATGACTTTCTTCACTGCCCTCCACGCAAAGTAATCATCACCGTCTAAAGCACCTTTAAATTCCTTTGATTTCATGAGCTTTCGTATATTCGGCCCATTCAGAACACCTTCCTTCAATTTTGCTTCGCTGATTGGTGGGAAAATATTTTTCAAATAATCAAGAATTTTCGGTTGCTTCACAATGGCCTTGATGAAATTTTTTACGATTCCCAGTTTGATATGGAGAGGGGGCATGAGGACGTTCTACATTGGCACCAGTGGATCATTTACGCAGTTGTGTCCTTTCTCCGTTGGATCTCGAGCAAGCCAGTCATGCGTTTCGTATTGGTTTCCTTTAAATCGGGTATCCTAAAGACAAAAGAAACACAGNCGTATGTTTCGCTCATGTCTGTGCTGTAGCCAATGGGAATGCTTGGTTTTTTATTATATTTATGTAGCAAAACGACTTTCAGGCTTGATTTCGAAGAATCGATGAACATTCGCCAATCAGCTGCGACATAATTAATGGCCATCGCCTCCATCAGTCCCTTTATATCGTGGCAGTAAACAAATGTGTTCCCTTCGTTGAGTGTGTAGTACTGTTGGAATAGCAATTGTCGTCTTCGATATCCGGTGACTTTGACATTAGGCTCCAAATTGTTGCCTTCTTTCAAAAGCTGGGCAAGTTTTTCTGCTTCACGTTGAGAAAGGTTTAATTCTGCAACAATGTTGTCTATTCGTGCTTGTGATATTGGAACTATTTTGTTCGATGGGCCGGCTTCTGGTGTTGGTTTATAGGTGAAATCCGATTGATTCATTATTTCAATAGAAAAAGAAGTTTCTCTGTCAGGACTTGGAAGCGGTGGAATTGGTATTTCTTCCGAATGCGGTAGAGGTATTTGTGCACTTTTAACAGATATGTAAACTCTTCGTTTAAGGCCTTTACGATTTACTCCACATATTTTGTTTGCGCAAGCGTAACAGTTGTCGGAATTGTGCTCTCCTGGATCAGTCCAAATCATTGGTACACCAAAACGAAGTGAACTACGTTTCCCTTGGATCCACATGTTAAGACCATTGTAGCACGTTTTACAAATTCTGGGACCCACGAAACGCCGCGAATTATTTCAGAATCAAAATAAAGTTTAAAAGCGCGCTCCTCTTGCTCAGTGAGTAATGCAGTATTTGTTGAAAAAGCTCTTTTGCCACAAACGTAACAAAATAAATTGATATTTTCTGGACAATTTGCACTCATTTCGGTTTTATACTTTTATTACGATTATATTTTATAACAAAAAATCATGCAGGTAGCCAACGGAAAACACCCAAATAATTAAAAAAGTGCACTTTCCTTTTTTCCTTTTAATTGTCCACGCACATTTATGACCGTTTTTTAGTTTGTTACCGCTACCATAAAAATCAAATAACCTTTTGTTTATTACTTTTTCTTTAATTCTGACAATCATAAAAAAAAGTCATCAATGTTTTTTCCAAGGAATTTTGAGCATATGTCGAGCAAATTTTTGAAATTCATACCTTTACTTAATTTTGAATAAAAGCGAAACGCATACATTGATTTTCATGATGTATGTCTCATTTTGTTTATAGGTTATGTGACTTTACGTGACACTTTTTTCCGTTATTTTTAGGCAAAAATAGTTTTTTTTTCATACATTTATTTTTACCGGCAAAACTGTTGAGTATATAGAAAAACGTTATATTAACAGATTAAAGGAATTGTAATTTTTAATTTTTTTAAATTTGTTTGAGCAAAATCGGACTAGTGGTTCTCGAGTTATGTCAAAAAAAAGA
>NW_016170848.1:12697-15262 GCF_001687245.7 Rhagoletis zephyria
AAAAATGCGTAAACTTCGATTCAACATCAACATCCGGAAAAACTTTTTGGGGAATTCGTTTACTGTTACAGTCTAAACATAGTTTACCGGTAAAATAAGTTTATGCGTCTTTCTTTGCCGTCACCTATGCTAAGAGTCTTTTTCGCGGTTAGCTTTTGAGCTCGCGTCTTTATTCGTATCTAGGGACGATATGTATGTACATATGTGTAAAGAGGCATACATTTGGATAAGTCTGTACAGTAAAATAAATTGTTGTACGCAGTAAATTTGTTTTTATTGTACTAGCTGTTTTTTAGTTTTACTTGATGTTATCTATTCTTATATATATATATAACTGTGAATGTCTGTTTGTTTATTACCTTATAACTTTTGAACCACTGCACGGAATCGCACGAAATTTTGCACACTTATTGGTTTTTCCCCAGGAAGGTTATAGGTATGGTTTTGTTAGTAATTATGGTGTCCATTTCGCGAGGGGGCGTGACACATCCCATAGGCCTGCAAATTTTTAATCAGCTATAACTTCGGAACCATAAGTCACATGGACTTGAAATTTGGTATGCAGACAAATCTATGGTAGATGCTTATAGTAAGGTATATATAAATGACTTTGTAGGAGGGGGAGAAGCATAGCTCATAGTCGTAGAATTTTTAATCAGCCATAACTTCTGAACCATAAGCCACATAAAATTGAAATTCGGTATGCAAACATATCAAGGATAGGTGCTTATAGTAAGGTTTATAATATAGGCGTGGAATTTTTTATCAGCCATAACTTCGGAACTAAAAGTTACATGACTGCTTTAATTTCTTTTGGTATGCCTTTCGAATTTAAAAGACCTTAGTTTCCAGTTCGCTTAGCTTTTGCAATGACAATAAACAAGAATGCCTTAAAGTAAAACCCGAAACTTTATCGAAAATTAAATGTATGATAACACTGTGGAAAAAATTCAGGTTAGCAAAAGTTAGGTCGATTCTGAGAGTGAGGGGTGAAAATAGAGGCTAAATTAGAAGACCCGTATCGCGGCGTTTGTTTATGTTAGTTCGAATTTTTTTTTAATCGACCTTCGAACTTTGCAGTCAAATGCAATAAGTTCCTTCCCCTTCTTCCTCTTTTTCCTCTTTTTTGTTTCCAACCACCGATAGCGATTTTTATTTATTTCGTACAAGCGAACTAATATCAAAAATAAAGATTCAGTTAAGACTGGAAACTCAGCCGAAGCTGATGTTTTCTAATTTTCGCTCGGCCGTGATAAAATTTGCTATTAATTTTTTTGGAACTTATTTCATTTTGTGAGTGATTTAAGTTAAGTGCATCGGTTTCATAAAAATAACAAAACCAACATTGTATAATATATATTGTATTAAAAATGTCGGAACCAAAATGTAAAATGGACCATTTTTGTAATGTTTGTGGACGTTTCATAGCAAGCGATGAAAAATGTGGCAATGCGAGTGATTGTTTTTTGGAAGCCTTTTTACAATATTTCTCGCAAGAGTTTATCACTGACGTAAACTATGCCCCTAAAAAGGTTTGCTTTAATTGCTATTCAAGTGTTATGCAATGGAAAAGTGAAAAGAAGAAGCCTATGCCTTTTGTATACCAATGATGTTGTTAGACAACAGCCCGCATCAACAAGAAAATTGCTATGGATGTACCAACTTCTCAGCGGTTTTAACTTCAAATATTTATATCATGCTAAAATCGGTATCCTTGACAATTGGTGACAAGTAAAATTCAAAAGTGTATGAAAAATGTCGAATTTCGACGACTGGGCGATACTTGTTAACCGACTTCAAAAAAAGGAGGTTATCAGTTCGTCGGAATATTTTTTTATGTATGTTACCGCATAACTTTGGACCACGTTAACCGATTTCGATAATTCTTTTTTCATCGGAAAGGTGGTAACTCAGGGGTGGTCTCATATTAACTTTGTTTAGATCCGAAAATTGGATCGTTAAGAAATTAACTATAATCTTAAATTTTTATATGAGAATTGAAATCGGTTTTGTTTTTTGCTTAAAAATCGCTTGTTTATCAGCTCGATTACGAACAAAAACTACCGGGGTAATTTTTCTCTTCTCCCTTTTCCCGTATTCTGAATACAAAACCTCGGGGAAATTTTTCTCATCCTCCATTCCTCCTATTCTAAATTGGTCTCGAAAGTGGGGGATTTTCCCCGCTTAAAATGTAGGTATTTCGGATGACAAAAAGAGCGCGAAATGATTGTCAATTTTTGAGTTTTTCCTCCTAAAGCCCACCAGCAAATTTTTGTTTAAAATGTAAGTTTTTATTTATTTTCTATGAAAATTTGCGGAAGCTTAGTAAAAACTTATCTATTAGGTCCAACACAACAAATAAGCGCCTATTGCAGCTGCTTTTGGACCTGATGTAGTCTCACCCCGATATTGCGCGAGGATTTTATAAAGAGGAGCTTGCGAGAATTTGGCGTAAGGCGGAAGGGCCTCCATGTAAAGACATATCGGAATGGAAAAAGGTAGAAGGAAACTAATATGCGATTCTGAGGATATACATATTTAAATTTAAATACGAAACACATTTCA
>NW_016170849.1:0-15261 GCF_001687245.7 Rhagoletis zephyria
GTAGTATGAAAAATTTGAAGATGCATACATATGTACATACATGCATGCACATTAGGGTGGTCCTTAAATGAATGAAGCATAATTTTGAATCAGATTTCGTGAACCTCAATCCCTACGTCGGTGCAACTATAGGCGAATCACATATAAATTTTGCTCCCGCGTGGGGATGGTTAAGGCGCGTCGCACAGGCGGAAAAGTTCAAATTCCTCTATGGAGATATGATATATTTGTCCGTGGTACTATCGATTATGGGGTGAGACTGAGAAAAATCCTTCATTTGATTTTTAAGGAATACCCTACTTCACATACATATCGACACATACATGGAACATCGACCTATCTCGGTAGCCAGTTCGAAAACGCTCTATCTCAGAAAACTTCTGGAACGCCCTACTTCAGAATTTAATTGAGGAATGCGCTATCTCAGTTGCCGATTCAAAAACACCCTATCTCAGCCCATTTTCAATTTTGAATCCAATTATGAGATAGGGTGTTTTTCGATCAAATTCTGTAAAGCAGTGTAGTCAATGCCACCATATCCGCACCGTACGTTCGATTTTCCAAAATGAGGTGTCAAATTAAAAAGCTTGGACTGCAGATGTGCAATAAAGTCTTACTTTTTTGAAAAGAGCTGCCACCTTTTAAAAAATTATATTAAAATTATTTAAAAAAATAAATCAAGTATTACAAAATGGGCACCAATAGAAAGTATTTAAAAAACTTGGTTTCTGAATTTAGCTATAGGTTGCCAACGGTTTAAAAAATCAAATTTAATTAATTAAGGGAATTAGGTAAGCGGAATATGTATCACCATAAATATGGGTGCCACGCGAAAGGAATTTCAGAAGGTAATCGTCTGAAAATATTTTAAATAGGGTTGCCATCTGCTTGAAATATTGAATTTACTTAACTTATACATGAGTTATATGAAGTATCAAAATATGGATGTCAAACGAAAAAGTGTTAAGAAATCTCTTTGAATACTAAGAATACTTTTGAGGTGTTGGAAGAGGGTTGCCACCTCTTTCAAAGTTAAATTGAAATTATTTAATGATTATTCAAAATTGGGTATCAATCGAGTGGGGTTCAATAATCCTCTATTTCTGAACTATATTTAGTGGGATTACCACATGTTTAAAAAATCAAATTCAACTTAATTCACCAGTTAAATATTTAAAATATGTTAACAAGATTTCAGCTTGAAAATACTTTTGAAGATGGCCGCCACCTGTCAAAAAGTTTAATTTAATTAACTAATACTAAAATTATATAAAAGATATAAAAATACGGGATTCAAACGCAAGAGTGTTAGGAAATCTTTAGTTTAAACATTTAAAATATTTGAAGAGGTCTGCCACGCATTAAAAAACTAACAATCAAATTATTCAATAAATTGCATGAATTATTAAATGATGAGAATCGATCGAAATGGATTTGAAAAGGCTTTGTAACTGAAATATGTTTTAAAAGATCTAATTTTATTTGGATTAAAAATTTTATTTTTTAATTAAGGACTTTTCTTGTCGATATATAGGTACATAGGTCGCGTCAGCTGACACGGTGTACGGTTTTACTTCGATGGCTGCTTGAGCTCCTTGAATTAGCCAAATACAATTGTAGTATATGCATTAAGTGTGTTTTTTCTTTCTTTTCTCATTTATTTTAAAGAGAGTGGAAACACGTACGCTGACATTGTGTGGCACACCGGAATATCTGGCACCTGAGATAATTAAATCCAAACCCTACTCTACCAGCGTCGATTGGTGGGCCTTCGGCGTATTAATCTATGAATTCGTGGCTGGCAGTTCCCCATTTGCCGAATACAATCGGGACATGATGGCAATGTATGGTAAAATTTGTGATGGCACTTACAAAATACCACAAATGTTTCCACCAGCGCTAAAGGACTTAGTTCAACGATTATTGATTGTAGATCCCTCAAAAAGGTGAAATACGTAAAATTTGTCTGCTTATTTAAAAAAAAAAAAAAAACCTAAAATACGATTATCTTTAAAAAAAAAGGCTAGGCTGTATGGCTAATGCACAGAAGGATATTAAAAATCACGAATGGTTCAAAGGCATCGATTGGTATGGTCTATTAAACCAACAAATATTGCCACCTTATGTACCAGTTATCACAAATATGGAAGATCTTTCGAATTTCGATAAGTATACTGAAGATAAAAAGTCTACAAAATCGAAATCAAATAAATATCCGGAAAAATTCGCTGAGTTTTGATTGATTGATAAATTTACTATTTGTATTTTTTTTTTTGATTGTTGTGACTCGATAACTTACTATGTATGTTGCGATTATAAAATAAAATCAGTACAGTTAACACCAAATACTAGCAAGAATTTCATATAATTTGACTTTTCTTCATTTATTATGTACATATGTACATATTTATGTACTTACATTCAACATTTAAATAAGCCGAAGCACTTTGCGGATCTCCAATGCCATTCGTCACCTCGCACAAATATTGACCGGAATCGTCAGCGCTAACTGGATTTATAATTAGCGAACCGTCTTTGCGTATTGTGACGCGCGTCTCCAGTGAGGCCACCTCCCGTACGGGAGAGCCCTCGCGAAACCATCTAACGGTGACATTGCCGGGCATTGCTTTCGCTTCGCACGAGAATATCACCTTTTCGCCCTCGAGTTTGGTTTGATTAGTGGGCGGCACCTGTGAAAAAAAAAAAAGAAAAGAAAAATTTTTGTTATAGGAAGAAGAGTATGAGCATTTCTTTTTTTAGTAGAAATACATGTGTGGATCTAGTAAATTATTGTAAGGTTAGGTAAAACATAAAGATTCTGTTAATTTCAATATTGTTATTAGCAGGTTGAAGATGGAATAAAAAAATTAAGAAAGATGATATATGTATGGGTATTTCCATGATGTCGGACGAGACATTCCTACCTCTCGTTTGAACTCATTTAATTGCATTTTCCCGTCAAAAACAAAAATTTTTGGAAAATATGTACTGTTTGATATCCATACTTTATCTGTTTTATTACACCGGAACTAATTGAGAGTGATTTTATAAAACCTGGTCATATTTTCACATCACTATTAGCATTACTAATAAAATCAATCAGTGGAAAGCCACAAATAATGATGGCGGGAACTCATACACCAACTCATTCAGTTCCAATTTTATAAAGCAGCACATTAAACAGGCGCATATTATGTACATACATACTTATGTAATTAAATTATTTACGGCATTGCATGAAAATGTCATAATGCATAATGCATAGCCAGGGTGACCATCCGTCCTGTATTATACGGGACAGTCCTCTTTTTTTGATCCCTTGTCCTGGTAATTTATTTATTTTATACGAGACGCCAAACGTTCCGTATTTATTTTAATGCCCTGTATTTGTCCCGTGTTTGTCGGTGTTCCGACGCCTTAACAGCCAGGGCTACCAACTTGGCTCAAACCGTGCCATTTTGACAATATTTTACATCAAATAGCACTTAATTTTTCAACTTGGCACAAAGTGCCGAAACACTCTAGAAAATTTCCTTAAAAATGCGACTATAAATCGAGTACATTTTTTTTTATTTTTAAAATTTACGGTAAATTTACACGACGAATATGTATTTTTCTCGTTTACACATTTTCGTGTGTAAAAATCCTTTTTGTTAGCGGCTTTACACAATTCTGCGGATGAAATCAAACAGCAGATGTGTATTTTGTAATTTGGTTAACAGTTTTGTAACTCATTAAAATTGAATACAGTAAAGTGCGAGCGGAAAGTGTTGCTCATGTTTCCAAAAAAACAACGGCCGAACATACTTACTCTGTATGAAATAAATGCGTCACCAGAAAAATTGCCAAAAATTAATGATAAGCCTTAGCGACTTAAAATAGCACTCTTTTATACTAAAATTTAACAAATTTTTTTTAACAAATTTTACGGGGTAAAAATCTCGAGAAAATTATCCTATAAATGTAGGATACTAAAAGGATACTGTTTCAGGGCTAATACATCTAGAATCATTCAAGAAGGCTTTAAGATCTGTAAGCTGTCGTGGAAAAAGTTTGCAAAATTATTTTTTGCCCCGTATTCGGCTATCATAAATATGGTCACCGTATGCATAGCGTGCATTAGACGCTTAGTGTGTGTGGTCCGCCTAAACCGTATGTAACGCGTCGAAGTCTAATGTACATTGTATATATGTACGTACTTAAAAATATTTTTCGGTCAAAGCTATTGCAAGCGAATCAAGTAGCATCTGTGGACTTAAAAGTTTGTGTGGAGGCTCATTTGTCAAATGCCCGACACCATTTTCTACAATGACCAGAGGTTGCAATGTTGCAGTGACGTAGCCAGGGGGGCATCTATCCTCCAATCGTCAACGAAATACATTTTTTCCTTTTGAATTAATAACACAATACTATTTCATCCTTCTGATTTATAATTTTTTTATTTGAGACTTACAAATCATCTTTAATGAATATTGAGCTTATACATACTAGTCTTTTCAGACCTTTTGCGAAATCCACTAGGCTTAGCTGCCATGGTGTGTTAGTGCTGCCAAATTAGAGCACAAAATCATGGGATACTCTGATTGGCTGGATGCTGAGTCTCGTATCATGTAATCTATGTACATGATTCAATAATTAAAGGTTAAAGGGGAAGAATGAAATCCCTTGTTGCGAATATGTTAGTGGAAAAGTATGCAAAGAAGGCACTTAGTAGTGAAATTCCTTTTGTAAATTTTAAGTGTATTTGCAAGAAATTTGGCATTTTAAATGAAATATTGAAAGAAATATTAAGGCATCTACATGAATTACGCAATTTATGGGCTATTTAACGGTATAAAAGGTGCGAAAGAGCTCAAAATTAAAATAAAACTACTATGAGTTTTATGTAAAAATCAAATCTAAAAACAATTTATGTTTTCATCAGTTAAAAATATATATATGCATATACAAATATACATATTGTACAAAAATGTATAATTCCCTTTCACATGAAAGCTACACTTTTTCAAGTAAATTTGCAAAGAAGCAAAACGATGCCACACTGCTAAGGAGGCGGTGCGAGAGAGAGACAACTGTCAGTTTATTTAACTCTTAGTTATTGAATCATGGTCTATGTACATATATACCAGTCAAGTATGGAATTTCAAAATCTCAAATTATGCCTAATGGCCTGCAAAAATAGTACCGAAAAAGAGATGAAAGTACCACAAAGTTTAAATTACTTCTTTTTAAGGCTTTTTAAGAGCAATATATTTTCAGAAATAATAAGTAGATACACGGAAATAATATAATAATTATTAATTAATTGAATTACACTGTTCGGCAGTCGACTGGGTAATTGACGAAGGCAAGTTTTTCTAAAAGTGGGGATTATATATAGAAAAGTAATTTCTCAGTTTTCTCAGGCTGGCGATTTTAAGCGTTTTTTTGTTTTTTTAATTTGAATCCTCGATATTCCTTTTTCAAGTGGGTTTGCTGTTGAGAATAATACCAACGTATTTCGCTCCAGAGGAGATGTTCAAAAGAGAACTTTCTCATTTCGTCAGAGAATGGGTAATCGTTTTTGTTTTCTTATAAACTAGACCAGTTCTTATTGACCTATATAGGGATTGTTGGCAAAGGTCACAACCTTCAGTTCTCTTTGTATCAACTGAATTTGGCCCTAGGCCGATTTACAAGATGAGATAGTTGGAAACGCTTGATCAGATCTGCGGCCAAACGACTAACTGTCCCATCATTTTTTGTATTGTTGAAAAGTTTTCTGAGTGAGGACGGGGTATCGAACTGGCTGCCGAGATAGGTCGATCATTCACTAAGGTATCGATATGGAACATAGGTATGTATGTATGTGTAACTTCGCTTAATCGTAACTCAACTAACATTAATAACGGAAGCTTCCAAACGTTTAGCCAACTAATTATTACCTTAAGCATAGACTGATCTGCTTATAATGATACATATTTACATACAAAAATATATATTTTTTTGGAAAACTTGATCTACATATGTATGTACATATATGTGTATCTCTTTAATTTACCACATTGTCCATAAATGGTTTATCGCATGCTCTTCATTACCTCCGTTTAATTGTTAACTCTAGGCGTAAAAATTGTAAATTGCTTAGCTACTCTAGCGTATAATTAAGCGTTAAGCAAAAATTTATGCTTGTCTATAATGTTTACATACCAGTTTTGACTTATTAAATTTACTAGTTATGAATGAATATACATATTTGTATGGTTCTCAAACCGACACGTGCCCACACACAGTTTGACTAAGTCATTAGCTGTGTAGCTATGCGGGAATACAAAACCCTATGTTGTAATTAAATCTGACAGATAAATTACTAATTTATCTATGTGTGCACTTAAAAAAGTGTTTAGCTCTATTATTTACATGAATAATGCACAAGCGGTATATTACCAAAAACAATTTTATATACCAGGCTCAGCTATCAAATATCTTTGTTTCAGCTTTTTCTAAACTAATAATACTCTGACTTAATCATTGAACCACTTTTGGTAGAAATCGACAGAGCGGCTACCGAGATACGCCTTTGTAGTCATATAGTGGGCGACGCCAAGCCCAATTCCTAAAAGTCTCTAACAATTTTATTTTTTGGTAAGAGATAGTTGTAGGTATTAACTTGGAGTAAATGTCGGAGTTTTCGTATCCATAATTTCTAATTTTGATAGAAGGAAACCGAGAAGATGCCATAAATTAGAAAAATAAAAAAAAGTTCTTTAATAAAAAATTGTAAACAGAAAAAATCTATAGTTTTTATTAACCAAAAAAAGCTATTGGTAGATATTTTCCAGATTTAGTAGATTTTTTCAAGCGGATGGTAAGGATTTTTTTTCGCCGGTGGAAACCCTGCTTACAATCATTTTTCAACAGATTTTTAGGGTCACTCGAGACCCCACGCGAATAATTGTGTAATTTTCAGTATGCGCCTAATTAAGGGTTAAGTAACACTCATCATGCCCCTGCTGGGGGCCAATTCATGTTCTGTGAAAACGTAAAATGAAAACATTTTTCAACACTTCACATAAAATTACGATTCTGTTTTCAAATGTATGTGTATTAATTAATTTGTCAAAACTTTTACACTGTGAAAATTTTTTTTCACAAAGTTTTGTGGGTGTGAAAAAGAAAAGTTGGGCGTTTTTCTCAACCAAACCATCATCTTGTGATAAAGAATACCATTGTCTTTAACTCATAATAATTTACTAAATAATTACTTGCCTTTAATGATCGAGAATCGCTTGGAATGATTTAACGAAACGATAAAGTGAAAAAAATTAAATTTTCACTGACAACGAATTTTTCATTTTAACTTCGCAATTTCATAGAACCCGAATTGGCTTTAACGCACTATGTCTTACCTATAACCTAGACACATACATAGATATAAATACATATAAGAGTACAAACAGCTACTTAAGGAAGAAAAATATTAAGAAATGTTCATAACTATTAAAAAAAAAAACGCACAGCTTTAAGGTTTATTAATATAAAAAAGAATGTTGCAAACTCAAATGACGCTATAACCTGCGATGATATTTAATAATAACAACAAAATGGCTTTAGTGATGATATTCATGGCATAGCTTCGCGCCAAAGGCAACAATCATGCATTCGTATATACATAAATACGGGTGGGTATGTATGTACGTGTGAGCTTTTATGATTGGCGTGAGTATATGTTGCGAAGTGCAGCGTGTGCGCTTTGAGGTGTGTTTGAGGTGTGGGGTGGTATCCGTAAATGGATATGCGCCTGAAGGCATACCTCTACCTCGTTGTAAATATATCTGTGAATATCCTGCAAATAGTTATGCGAAATTTATGGTTTCACATTGTTTATTATTATCAATAAGAGCGGCAACAACAGCAACAATCATAAAATGTATGTGTAGCTATGAATGTGTGGCGAAAATGTTTGTTGCACGGTTGATGGCTTAGAATGTAGCAGCAGCGACAGCAGCGGCCTCGATGGTAGCGATGATAAGAATGTGGTGGTGAGCCATTTTATAATATTTTTTTTTTGTTTTTTTTTTATTTATTTTATGATGTTCGAAAAGAAAATATAGTAAATTGATTTTTATGAGTTTTAGTGGAATAACAAAGGCTTTGAACGAAAGCAATTATCGGTTTTGAATTAAAGTTTTAAGTAAAAATTTTGAATGATACTTTCTTGAAAATTGATTTCAAACTGAGATTTATTTTCGAATTGCTTTTTACTTTGTATTTTTTTTTAATACTATATGCAATTTAATGCGTATTTCTGTGTGAGCAATTGACGCTGATTAATGAACAAAAATGTAAGCAATTTGAAATTTTCGTTTTGTTGTTTTTCTTTTTGGGCCATAAAAACTTGCAATAATACAAAATTCGAAACATATTTTAAGCTTAAAAACATTCAAAAACAATTAGAGTTGAAAAGCTTTTTTTTTTGTTTTTTTTTTTTTTAACGAAACAAAAAGTTTTTTCAACCACTTACTGTAATGCTGATTGGTGCATTTTTGCCGGTTTTAGCGACTTTTTTCTGACCCGATTTGCCTATTTTCGCTTTCCCACCAGCTGTCGGCTGCATTCCAGCGCCATTTCGTGTTTATTGGAATTTTCGAAATTTTTGTTTTCAATTGCAATGTTGGAATGTTGTTGTTCCGTTGCAAAATTTGACGGTGCATAGTTACACAAATGCATATATGTACGTAGCACACAAATACAAGACCATTACATATGGACGGACAGTCACGACAATTGGTGTTGCAGTTGTTTTACGGATAACAATTTTGTAGCAGGTGTATTGCATAATTTGTTGTTGTAATTGTTGTTGCAGTAGTAGTGGAATCGTTGTTGGGAAAATTGGGACACACAGTTGGTAAAGTTGTGTTGTTAGTTGATTGGTTCGTTGGTTCGTTGGTTTGTTGAGTTGGTCAGTGGTGGAGATTTTCGTTTTAGTATTTTTGGGAATAAACAGTTAAAGAATTTGATATTTAAAGGAAAAACAGTTGAAGTTAGAATGGTGTTTACAAGAAAAAAAAATGTATTCAAAGATATTGTTTGGTACCTAGAGATATTAAATAGGTACATGCATTATTGCACGCCCTCTTCAAAAGAGGCACAACTATTAAATCAGACTCGGAAATATATTTGCATTAATTGGAGATAAATCCTACGAATTGATTTATGCAAAAAAAAACGAAATTTTTTTTCTGGTTGTGCCTCTCGTTTGAAGATGGAGTGCGATATGTACATATATATGTATATGTGAATGAGAATTATTCGTTTAATGTGGTTTAGTTAGCATAAACAGACAGAAAGATAGAAGAGTATAAACTTTAGTGCTGTATTCGTTAGACCAATTGAAAAACCTCTCGTACTGGAAAAACTTGTGTTTATGATTCTTTTCAGTTATGCCTATTTGTGAGCTATTAAATACATAGTATGGTAAATGGAAAATATTTACGTGAAAATCTTTTTCGAATCTCACAGCCTTAAAGCCCATTTATTACACTGGCCAACAGTGGTTTTGATGCAGAGGAGCTATAATTGCTTTTTAAATTAGGACCTTATACTGAATAAAACATGCATATGTACATATGTACATTAGGGTAGTCTAAAAAAAAGTTAAGTCGGAATTTTAATGCTCTCACCCCCTAGGATTGTTCTATGTTGAAAAAATATACACATCAGTTAAATTTTGTATTCAAAAAATGTTTGGAGGTTGCTCAAAAATCAATTTAAAATCAATGTTTCAGGAGACTCCCAATCGTAATATCCGATTGCTTATTTACACATTTTTTAGTAGTAACGATTTTTTTTGTTGGTGCCCCCATTGCATTTTTTTTGTGGTTTCTGACGTACCTATAAATTATAGTTGATATCAAAATATTTTAAATAAACAATTGGGTATTTATTATAGGTAATAATCTGCAGAGAAACAGAGTCTTCCGATCGAAAAATAATGATTACTAAGAATTCTATGCCATTTCCAAGAAAAGGCGCTTCTTCCCATACAAAGTACATGGGAAATTTTAACGCTTTGGGCAATCTCTAAATACTTTTTGATTTCAAAATAAAAAAGTAGTGGTTTATTTTTTTCGATATAGAAAAATCCTAGGGGGTGAGAGCATAAAAATTCTGACTTTACTCTTCTCATGAAAAAGATAACTGATTTTTTATTGTGTGTAACGTAAGCATATATTCAGCGGAAAACAGTAAAAAATACAACCATTCAAGGACTGATTTTAGATCGCTCCTTTGCGAGCAATGTGTTACTCCATAAATCTCTTGGGCTTGTTCGTTTCTTATATAAAACGTATCAAAACGTATCAGCGAATAAGGAATTAATAAATTTTTTGAAAAAACTAAAAAAGTGTCTTGATTGCTCTCTAATTTGTCCCATGGATGCACCGGTATTTGCTCTTTTATTGCTCGATTTTTGTATTAGTCCATACTTTTTTACTGAATTCATAACTATTCGTGTCTTTTTAATATTTAATTTAGCAAGAAAATTATTATATATTTCTTATTATATCTGAGTAATAAGAACATTTCAATACCTCTGATTACCCAACTTCAAATATTACGTCGTACATATGTATTTACAATGGATATGGCTCTTTTACTGCATATGGTAAACAATCTTTATATATATACAAAAATATATAATTATATGTAAACATAAATGTACACATATAAACCAGTTAAAGTAGCGAGTTAAGTTTGAAAAATGATTATAAATTTACACGACAACATATACAGGTACATATCTATATACATACATACATATAGGCTTATGATGCCCAAGGCATTTAATATAAACTAGTGTTCGCCCAGCGGTTGAAATTCAACCTTTTAAAATAAGGGGAGCTGAGGTGGGCTGAGTTGAGCCGGGTTGAGTTAATTGAACCGAATTGAGGTGAAATGCGTTGAACAACATAGCAGAATATAACATAAAATAACATAACAACACCACATAACACAACTCAACACAAAACAACACAATATAACATAACATAAGATAACATAACATAATATGACTTAGCACGGTATAACATAACATAGCATAACATAACATTACATAACATTACATAACACAACATAACATAACATAACACAACATAACATAACATAACACAACATAACATAACATAACATAACAAAACATAACATGACATAACATGACATAACATAACATAACACAACATAACATAACATTACATAACATTACATAACACAACATAACATAACATAACACAATATAACATAACATAACATAACACAACATAACATAACATAAAATAACTTAACATGTCATTCTTCAATTGTATCTCTTTCTTTTTCTGTCTTTGTCTCTACCTTTATCTACATATATTATTTTCTATATCTTTATCTTTTAATTTTTATATTTATCATTTCCTTAACTTTTAACCAGATCTTTATCTTCATTCTTTTCTCCATCTACATATTCACCCACATCTTTGCGATGACATATGTATACTATGAAGAATTTAAATTTACCTTTCTCTTTGTCTTCATGTTTCGGTTTCTCTTACTTCTGTTAATCTTTGCTTTATCCTTTCTTCTTCTCCATACTCAACTCCATACCTTCTTCCTCGTTTGAGTCTAATCTGTTCATGTACATACATACATACATACATCATATTCCTAAACCGCTGCTTAGCACGTTTCTGTAATTCAGTATCAATATAAAAGCATACATTTAGGAGGCATTTCCGCCCCAACCATGTACATCTATGGCATTGGTATTGGTGTGACTTTTGAATTGATTTTTTCGCTCTATTTTAAACTAATTTGAAATTTGAAAAATTGCCTGCACATCAGCATCAAAATACCTTTCTAATGATATATAATTGTTTATACCTTAGAAGTATAGTTTAGCCGTAAAAGGGGTGTAAAGGAAACTTGATTGCCTATTTATATAATGATTTAGTAATTTAGTTGACATAAAATCTTCGTATGCCCTAGGCTGTAAAAAAAAATTATGGGGTCGCTTTAGTTTAATTACCGCATAAATACTAAAATATGCCCGCCTCAAGGTAAATAAATATGTACATATGTATAAAAGTGTTAAGGGGATGGAAAGAATTACAGTTTGCTTTTGGTATGCCTGAATATTTTCACATGCAAAAATTAATTGGATAACTTTTCATGTTTCATATGCATATGTACATACATACATACATACATATTGTATGCGTGTATGAGCTTAAAAGGGCACAAGAAGATAAACCACCCCATCTAATGAATTGTAATAGAAGCTCATAGCCTAGGGTAATATTTTTATTAAATTTTTAAAATATTTTCTCATACATATTTACTACCAGATTGCTTATAAGATTTACCACTTATTATAACGACGATAAGCAAAAATTGAGAAACGAATTTAAGGCGCAGATAAGATTACAAAAAAATTTAAAAGTGTTTGAATAAAAACATATGAGTACAAATATTTGAAGTTGTTTTCTTAGCTCCAAGGCAGTGAGACAAGTAGTAGGTAAGTTGGCGTTAGTTGAAGAAATTTTTGTCTATGCGTTTGCACTAAAACCCTTCCATTCAAGCTAAAATGGATAGTAAATTAAGCACATTGTAAGTATTTAAGTAACCGAAAACAAATGAAGACAAAAGCGCATAACGTTGTCTAACTACGACAACAGCTGCGATGGATCCAGATATTGTAACTATGTACTCGTATGCATGCCGGGCGCTTACATGTGCATATNAAGCACATTGTAAGTATTTAAGTAACCGAAAACAAATGAAGACAAAAGCGCATAACGTTGTCTAACTACGACAACAGCTGCGATGGATCCAGATATTGTAACTATGTACTCGTATGCATGCCGGGCGCTTACATGTGCATATCTATTAGAGGGCTGCAAAGTTCCCAGCCAAACTGCACTTCTCACATTCAATCGAAAAATGAGAACACATGCTTGCGGTACCCCAAAAAAATTAACAAAAGTAGAGAACATCCCGAATGAGCGTACCTGAACGATTTTACTCGACGGCGCTCTCTTTCACCAAATACATACGTGTTCCGCTATGCTCCCATACTTAAGTATCAAGCAACCTGAATGTAGGTATTTGGAAACTTCACATAGGAAGGCCAAAGTGCACGTGAAGCTTAATGTTCTCTTTATGGGTTTGGATTGTACTTATAACACGCGAAGACATTTTTTTTTTTGTATAGCATCAGGTTTGTTCGATTTCGAAAAGTGGTGTACTAAGGTTTAATTATTTTTAAAAATGTTGCCACCGGTTGAAAATTTTAATTAAAATTATTTAATATGTTAAATTAGTTTTTAAAGTATGGGTATTACTATAAATTGGTTTGAAAAGGCTCCATTTCTAATATACACATATGTAGGAATGTTGCCACCCGTTTAAAACGTCAAATTCAACTAAAATTACGGGAGTTAGGTAAATGAAGTACATACATATTTATGTACTAAAATTGGGTGTTCGAATTCGTGAAGCAATTTTTTGTGAAGATCAGCTGTGCACAGTTCTTTCGAATTTAAAAAATTAGATGTCAAATTAAGGAGCTTGGTTTATTTTTTGAAGTAAGAACTTTTCTAAGAGGTACAGTGTGAATTGATGCAACTGATATCGATAACAAATTCGTTAAAAATTTCGATAGCAAAATCGATAATAATATTGGTAGCAATCGATTAGAAAATCGATAAAAATATCGATAACAAAATCGATAAATAATTAATAACAAAATCGATCACAAAAATGGATTAGAAAATCGATAAAAGTATCGATAACACAATCGATAAATAGTCGATATCAAACTCGATAAGAAAATCGGTAAATAATCGATAAAAAAATCAATAAATAATCGATAACAAATCCATAACAAAATCGATGAAGATATCGATAACAAATTTGAAAAAAATTATCGATAATGACTCCGGTAAAAATATAGATTATTATATCGATAAGTCCCAAGAATTCCGAAAATGTCTACATTGTATAATATATTTAATTTTGGTTTTAGGCAGGTGGCAACCCTAATAAAAATATTACCTCTTTATAAAATTGCACGGAAATGCCTTTCGTTCGATAAAAGCATTGCAAAATTTTACGCCACTTAAATAATTTATTCACTTTACTATCATACAGATGGCAACCCTATGTAAAAATTTGGATTTTTTCAGAAAGCGGTAAAGCTGACCTTCGAAATTGTGTTTCAGTATTTAAGTTTGATGTAGTATGGAGCAATGACATAAAAATACCTTAAAGAAACTACCGTTCTTACCTCATCGTTTTCATTGTGTTCGGGCTATAAGAGTGAATTTATGATAAAATCATGCACGATGGTTTTTTAAAGACCTACACAAGAATTCATAAAAAATAAATAAGACCTTAACTGCTTCATGAATCGAAAATTTGTATGATAATTTCACTTTATAAATCTATTTTATTTTTTATGAATAGGGCCATGAAATTTTCTTTAAAAATATATTTATATCAAGGTACATTGAACAGGTAGTATCAGTAGAGCAGCTGATTTGATTTATTTTCAAATTATTTGGTCTCGAAAATGTCAAATATTTTTAATTTTTTCTNACCGCTGATTACTGGGCCTTGCAAAGGATGGATCAATGCTTCGAGAAGCAAACAAATTTACTAGGAAAGAAAGTTGCATCAATTTTTATTTTTTCCAATTTCAATTTTTTATTTTTTATAATTTTTTGTATTTCACATGGCACGCTTTGATTTAGAAGAAAAAATTCAGAACAGTTTTTGACACTTTCGATACCAGAAGCAACAACAAAATACACGCAAATGTTGTTTTTGCTCTACTGATACTACCTGTTTAATGTGCCTTGATTTATATCGTTGATTGCGATACGTTGCCCTAAAAACGAGTTATGAAATTTGAAATTCTGAATAAAAAGTTTCCAGGTATCTATTACTTACGTATATGGAAAAAAGAATTTGCGATGAGCGACCTATAAACCTTAATACTAAGGGCAGGCGTCTTTTTTAGAATGGGATTTAGAAAAAAGAAGATAGAAATTTTTTTGAATCAGTCTAATGTACACATGGGTACCATAAAGAAATGCGAATCGTATGCAATACTGTTACTCATACGCCCCGACGAACAAAGTCATCGGCTATAGCAAATGCGCAGCACTGTTTGTACATACATAAGTATTTATGTAGTATGTATGCATATTTGAGTTGGCATGTACATACATACTTAGTTGTGGTTGT
>NW_016170850.1:0-15259 GCF_001687245.7 Rhagoletis zephyria
ACTAATGCATGAAAATCCTAACCTCAAAAAAATCACCCGTTACTTGTTTACAACTTATTGGCATAATTACCGCATTCGTGTTTATTGCTGCATATTTACTCGATGTTTACTTAACTACTTTGAGATTCCAATTGTTTGCTGCATGAAATTTTATTTATTTTGGTCCAAATTGTGAATGTATTACAACAGACAGGGTTATACAGTCCCAAAAGGTAAGATTGAAATGCTCGACAAGTCAGACAAGTCACATACCCCTCAAGAGTGAATGCGTCTACATATTTAACAAGTATTTTACCTTATATATATTTTATTGCAATAAGTTGTATGTATCGATATGTAACATACATATGTACTATTTATGTATGTTTGCTTTAAATTCTGTTTAAATTTTTAGGTAGGGCTATTTTCATAGCATAGATATTGTACACATTCTACAGTTAACTATCGCTTTTAAGTACCTTTTTGTATTCTACCCAATAACACTTAAGGCCACCCACAACCAAGATCTGTCATGGTTGGAAGACCTAACCCATGTTTTAGCCATCTGTGTAAACATCGAAAATTATCTACATACATGGCCCAAGTATGTATACCCAAAAGCTTCCTCTCATAAATATGATATATTGGTTTGTAATTTTGAATACACACAATGTGATGTACTGTAGTAGGCATTGTGGTGGACGTGATTACCGTCATAATGGGCGCGGCCAATACTATGTCATCCTTTTATTGATCGAACGTTACACGCGGAACTCTGAAACCAAACAAAATATTGGATATCAAACCAAAAATTAATCAAATAGATGGAGTCATCACCGCCCATGTTGGATAACTACAAGCAGCAAGGTGTGCTCATTCGCTGCCAGAGCGTCATAATCCAAAAATCAAAAACTCTGGAAGGCTTTGAAGTTCGGCATAAAATTTTTACACAACATAGAAGAAAAGCTGTCGTTAATTTCTGTGTACTGACACTATTATGACACTACCACAGCAAATTTTCTACTCAATAAAGGGAATTTAATTCCATTCTTAGTTCACTAAGTACAGTTTGAGGTGTACAACAGGGCCGTATTGAAATCGATACCAGAAAAATAAGGAAAACAATTGCAATCGAAAACAAAAGAAATAAAAAGAAAATGTATTTGTATAGTTTATCCTGCGTTCATCGTCTTTTACAAAAGGATTTGCCATATCGATTAATCCAATATTGATCATTTGGTAGAATTGAAAAATTAAAAAAAAACCTAATATTTAGTAAAATTTCTTTGCCTCTCCACGCAAAACAGAATACCTACGGGGCTCTGGTATAAAAATGGGGGAAGATA
Organism: Rhagoletis zephyria; assembly: GCF_001687245.7. Classification (NCBI taxonomy): domain Eukaryota; kingdom Metazoa; phylum Arthropoda; class Insecta; order Diptera; family Tephritidae; genus Rhagoletis; species Rhagoletis zephyria. The sequence continues at coordinate 1,326 of NW_016170850.1, forward strand.
CTTTAACTTCTAACGCCTTAAACTAATGGTTGTTTTTCCAATGTTCCGATACAACAAACTGGTACCAGGCTTCGACAATGTTGACAGATATCATTTGAACAATTTGACTAAGCAAAACCCCCATTCGATTCGTATTTTGCTTAGGTATATACATACATATGTATGTACGTAAATACATACATTCATATGTGCTGGGTATCCTATAATACCGGTTATTGAATTTATGTTTATTTTTCTATTCAGTTTTTGAAAAATAAATATTTTATAAGATTAAAATAAAAAGATAAACATCATTCGATTTATTCAAATTTGTGACTTTTTAAAGAACGATGAAATGCACAACAAAATAAAAAAAATTACGTTTTAGGTAAATTAAACTGGTAAACAAATTTGTTGGTCATAAAATATAGCACACGCATGCTACACACATATCTATCTATGTATATACATACATATGTACAAATTTGCGCATAAACGTAAGTTATATCAAGCTTAGAAAAACAAGTGAGCCAGCACTGCGGAAATGGGCATCGAAGCGGTGAAGCGCTACGGAAATCACAACCAAGTCAGTTGGCAGCAAGTTTGCTAAATATGTTGTATGTATGTTTATATATACATACATACTCATGTACAAGCACTCACTCGCACAAATCTTAAATTATCGCACATAACTGCTGCTAATTGTATTAATTAACAGATACGCCACTTGTTCACGCTCGTGGCTGGCAAGCGTAGAGTGATGAACAACAGCTAACATCAACATGTGGGTATAGTAGTATTCAAATGAAAGAAACGATTTATGAAGAAATCTAGCTTTTAACAGGCAATAATTTTTGGAGGACAATAGAAAAAGTTGGCTTTACGGATGCTGTATGTTTGTATATATGTATCTAACATTCATTGCTAATTCGGAATATATTATTTCGGGAAAATTGTTGTTTCTTTAAACAAACATAAATTTACTATTTTATAAGAATTTTAGCTAAGTAAATACATAGCATTGAAATCAACTTAAATTTGAGTGAAAAGTTGTTAAATCCATTTTTGAATTTTACAGGAGAGCTAAGGAACATTTTATAGCAGGTTTCGATGTTATTTCGAAAGATTTTATAAAATCGGAATTAGCAACTTTCCACTCTCGTGTGACCGCTGCTTTACACGAACAAATGAGTAAAATCGAATTGGTAGCCTATATCGATAGAGACACAAACAAGGGTAATTATATTTTGAGTATGTTCTTGTTTTGATGGGAATTTTATTTACAGTCCTTTTTGGAATTGCTATGAGTACTCATTTGCATCAATTGTTATGGCTAATGAATAAGTACACCAATTTCTTTCCTACTCAAAGCAGGACTCTGTTGCCTAAATAAGTTAAATGAAAGACTTAAGATGCGAACTTGTTTATCTGAATTGCATGCTGTCTACATACCTTAGTTTTTTTTCGGATATTTGCCATTGACGAATTTCATTCGTTTTTCAAACTACACGGAAAAAAAGAGTCAGCTAAATACATACATACATATATTTCTCTTATGTTGTGAGAAACATATTTAGTTGACGTAACTTAACTCTTTTTATCAGTGTAGTTCTATGCTTTTATTTCGGCCAAATCCAGTCTGGGAACAATTGAAAGCTTGCGCTAGGTAGTGACTGTATTACAACCATACTTATGTATGTATATACACTCCTTGTTGTGACTGCAAATAATATATCTAAAATGTGATGACTCAGCTTTAAAATTTGAACTTGCCTTTGCGCTTTTAACGCTATTACACAAAAAGGCAACATTTTAAAATAGAGCAATGTAAAATTAAATATTTCACTAGCAATAAAAATTGTTGATTGCAAAAAAGCATTACTCATTTTAAAGGTAATTATATTCAAATGTTTGTGCAGACAGCTACAAAGAAAATAAAAAGTCATGCAGTTTTAGGTGTTTGCATGGACACAGACATTTCATCTTACCTACCATCTGTACATCTGCAGGTGTATTGTTTTTTTTGTAAGTACCTACAGTGACGAGCAAAACTGTAACATGGTGTAACACTTTTTAATTCACCCACCGCTATGTTTCCAAGTTCTAACGACTTTCATCCTTTTGTTGTATATTCTTGTTGGTACTTCCCTACTCCCTCTCTCATAATGATTTGAAGTCAATACAACAACAATAAAAAACCCAGCAAACAAAAATGTACATAAATTAAGGCAAATGTAACAGTTTTGCACTCACTCTCAGTTTTGCATTTTACAGTTATTTTTTACTTAGTTGGAAGTCAGATGACTTTTTTCTGTATTGTAATTTATTGAAGAAGTAATCACCAATAGTTAATCAGGAAGCATAAATGTAAATAATAGATTTACTGTAGAAAGGCGGGACCGCAGGAAAGTGGCAAAAAATTGTGGAGTTTGCTACTTGAAAATATTTAGATTGTTAAAAAATATACCCTAAAGTGTTCCCAAGGGCAAAGGAAGTCTATCAAAAAATATTACGGTCCAATATCTTGTGAACTTAGCAGCAAGTAGCGATGCAGCCACTATTAAAGAAGCGCTTAAGGTATTAAAGTTTAATGCAAATCAATAGACACCGAGGCGAAGAATTGCCAAATTGAGCGCAAAGGCATCATAAAAGAAGAAAAAAGCAATTTGACAAAATACATGTGCGAGTAGTGGTAGCATTTGCTGCGTCGCCCGAAAACCGAGACCGTTGCCTATTGGGATATGTTAGGCCTTTCAGAATGCAATAAAAAACATATTTTTAAGTTTAATTGAAGGTTATTTGGTCTGACAAGGACTAAATTAATGCTTTCAATCAGATGGCCGGGCATGTATTGGATCAAAGACCCAAATTAAGCCCAGCGCACACATGTAAGGCAAACGTGAATACAGTGGTCGGTCAATAATAGTTTGGGGTTGTATTTAAACAATTTCTTGGTCTGTTAGTACCATTATGCAGTAAGGAACAGTATCTGTTCATATTTTAACAAAATTTGCAAGATGTAGTCGAAAAATAGAGTTTCTGCTGAAAAATCACCAAAACACACTGACATAGTTCGCAAGACTGGATACAAAAGAAAAAATTTCTTTAATTTAAATGACCTCCACAATCCGCGCACATAAATCTCATCGAGAATTTGCGAAATCAACTAGAAGCACAGCTTATTAAGTATCCAAGTCCGTATAATCGAGTACATGAGCTGTGAACGCAAACTAAGGATATATGGAGGATATACCTCCAGAAGTTTTACAGAGAAAAAAATAAGGTATGCCAAATCGTACCCAGAAACTAAAACAAGCAAATGGGTACTGAACATTGTGTTAGTAGTTCTTTTTTCTCGTTAAAATTGTTAAAAAGTTCTTAAAAATATATGAGTGCAAAACTGTAACATCTGCCTTAATTTACATTTTTGTCTGCTGGTTTTATTATTGTTATTGGGTTGACTTCAAATCATTATGAGAGAGGAAGTACAGGTGTACCAATAATAACATACAACAAAAGCATGAAAGTCGTTAGAACTTGGAAAGATAGCGATGACTGAAGTAAAAAGTGTTACACCATGTTACAGTTTTGCCCGTCACTGTATGTATGTTTTGTTGTCGTGGTGGCATCGTGTGAAATATTGTTAAGCATAATTGCATTGTTCAACGTCTGGCGTATAATTAAGAGATCGTTGCATTTTGCCTCACTTTCCTACTCGGGTACCTCGGGTACACAGACTGCAAGCCCGACACATACAAACATTCGTATGTATGTATGTATGTATGCACATAAGGCATAGCAATATTATGGCAGCTCGAGGGCGTGAGAACAACCGCTAGAGCATCTCAATGATTTTCTTTGTTTCAGGCCATGTAAATGAACGAAGATTTCCATGACTATGAAAATTGCACTCGCGCTAATCAAAAATGAAGACGTACATACATACATACATACATAAAATAAAGCCAAGTAATCAAATGTCTAGATGATCGTAAATATGAAAAAAAAACCGATTGGCTGTTGTTGGCGGGGCAGTCTTAGGTCACGAGGAGGGGCATTTCGACATTGAACTTATAGACTTTGAAACGCTATTATCACTGATAGTTGTATAGTAACAGTTGCGTATGTGTTTGATTTTGGTTTGATGTTTGAAGTAAGCGAGAATTTGATGTGAATCATTATGTGCACATAATGAGTTTTAATTATCTTAGTTTACTCGTTTGTTTAAAGCCTTTAGGTAGCTAATTTTCAAGTACTTATAAAATCTAACAGATAAGTAGGCATAAACAACATAAATGAAGCTGTATTGAAACTAGAATTATATGGATGTTTGCAGCGCAAAGTCTATCGCGAAAAAAATTAAAATAAAATGCAGTTTGGCTTCTTCTCTAATATATACTGGATATTTCAGCAGAAACATTTTTGCGAAAAATGAATGAAATGAAAAGCTGGCAAATACCCGGCGTGTTTCACTGCGTCTTGGAAGTATTTTAGTGTGGTTTGACACCCGTATTGCAAAATATTTCATTTATTTTATCAATTTAATTACAACAATTTTTCGAACAGGTGGCGACCCTTCCCAAAAATATTTTCGGCAGTATAGTTTCCTAAACCTCTTCAGTTTGATACCCATATTGCAATATTTAATTTATCTTATCAATTTAATTGAATTAAAAATTCAAACATGTGACAACCTTCACAAAATTATTGTCGGCTGTAATCCTTCTTAAATAAGCCGTAAGTTGGTATCTTTCTTATTTTGATCGGAAATAAATGTTTGTCGGTTCATACGTCAGGTACACACAAAATAATCTTTGTATAGAGAAGAATTTCACTTTTTAAATTTAAAGTATTGTGTCCGTGAATACTTAGTTGCTAGATGGAGGAGTATAATATGGGAAATTTTAAAATTTGAAAAGGCATTTTGATAAAGAAAATATTCCATCTCTTATAGTAAAATTTTATTAATTTTGTTCCACATACAACTCAGTGATTGTTTGCTTGCCCGTGGTATTGACCGAGCATAGACCAGCACCAGATTAGCGCGTAGATTTGTAGATAAGTTTGTTTTAATATGTTGGTAATGGAACACTTGCAGACTTCCCCTAGACATTGCACGAAGTGACATCCCAGTGTACGGTATCTGCTCTGCATCGGAGCTGAACCTCGAAAAGATTTCCTTTCAATCTCTAGCAAGTTCCTTCTATGTCCCACCGTGATCGCGTTTTTTTTGCAATAAATATTGAGCAATTTAAATATATTTTAACTTAATATTTATTTAAAAGTACCTTTAGAAACCTCTTTTCCTCGCTAGCGTCCACTTTTGTTTACTTTTTCGTTTGGCAAAAATATACAATTACAGATTAGGGAGTTAAGCTCCAAAATGAGGATAATCTACTTATATGTAAACCTATTATAATTATATTTATGTGCGTTTTTTTATATTTGTAAAAGTATTTTGTGAATTAAAATTACCAAAGTTTTTGTTTTTGTATGTAAAATGTATGATAATATCGCACAACTAGATCTAAAGTGAGCTAACTCAAAATTCACAGGGGGAAATTTAACTGCTTGTGGATCGTACAGATTCAACGCAATTAATGCAAAAACAGGTATAACAGTAGTTTTTAGTTAATGTATATAATGATGAAGAAAAAAATGTTTACATTAATTCGATGTAAGTCCTTTGAATTGATTTATGCAAAAAAATTGCCCAAAATTTTGTTTGAGTTCAGTTCAGCGTACTTTAGAGCTATTTAGGTGTGCAATGAGATAATTCGTCAATTGAGCTAAATGAACTGAATAAACTAAAAAACTAGTTCACTAAGGTGAGCGAACTACAACTGAATGGTTGACTCTAAAGAGCTAAAGTGCCCAGCTCCAATCCGAATGCCAGCAGGGATACGAGCACATACGAACCCTGCAGATAATAAAACATTTATAAGAAAGTTACGTTAATATTTAGCCGTAAATCAAATACACTTTTTAATATTTGAAAATTTTGTTACTTTTACCAACAACACTATAAACTCCGGAGGTTGTAATAATGGCAACGCATTGTGGATTATTAAGGAATGCTGCAACTATCTAACTAAGTAAAAATCAGAAGTATACATACATATGTATACATATATACAACATATTTGTACAGTGTGTCTATATACATATNTTGTGGATTATTAAGGAATGCTGCAACTATCTAACTAAGTAAAAATCAGAGGTATACATACATAAATATGTATATATACAACATATTTGTACAGTGTGTCTACATACATATTTATATTTCTTTTATATGTAGGTACGTACTGCAAAAGCCACCGCTCATCACCGCCGCGGCGGCTCATCATGGGCCCCGTCATTGGTGTGTATTAAACAAGAGTTCAACTTTTTCTAACTTTCAACACTTTTGATGCATAATTTTCCCTAATTTCTAGCTTTACGGGCGTCTATGCGAGAGAGTGCGGCATATAATAAAACATCTGCAAATTTTCACTGCATAAAAGCGAAAGATGCAAAATTACAGCACGCAAAGAAAAGAAAATTAAAATTAAAATGCAGAGATGCGCAAAAAAGACACCGACCATCAAGCGCTAAGCAAAGATGGAAGTGCTGAAGAAACAATCTTTGCCAAGCAGCATTTTCATTCCATGCAAACTGCGTTTCGACCGGCCTCTAACTACCAGCAGCGTGGCGTGGCCTCCCAACTCCCAACACCACTCGGCGGATCATTAGCGGTAATATGCGGATATGAATTGCGCATGTGCGGCGCATTTATTATGTTTGCATTTCACTAACTCGCCTCACAATTGACTGCACAGTAACACAGCTACAGGGGTATGCGCAACAAAAACAACATCACACTGAGAGTACATCGATAGCTAGCTAGCGGTAGCTGCCGTCGCAATCCTTCTTCCGCCTTGGCGTTGTTGGTTGCTTCAATTGTAATGGGTGTTAACATGGTACATAAATATGAATGCATTCACCCAGCAGAATATTTGACTACCTCAGAACTAGCGTAGAACTAGAGCTTTTGCCGACAGTACTAGCTCTCGCGCAATACCCAAGCAATGCTTTCAACTGTCCAGTTTTACACGGCGATGTCATTGGCGGTGGAAATTGTCGCCCATTGGATTACCTTGCAACTAGTTCCGGTACCGTTTTGGACAGTTTTTTTTATAAGAAAACGTTTTCAGTTTTTTTTTTTCATTTCTTTTACAGATTTCATGTTTGTTACACATTTTATAAAAAAAAAGTAAATTTATTGTAAGCGGTCCACAACAATTTAAATTCATTAAATTTGAAAACTCACAACCGGCTCCACCGCGATTTGAATTCGCGACCAAAGATGCTTGAGTCGTCGTAGGTCTTCTCGCTTAGCTACTTTCATATTGTACGACAAGTGCGAATTTGTACACTTACACCGCAAGTTTCAACTGTCCCGCTCTGCAGCTATTTTGCACCACTTCAGAGATAAGTAGTTCTGAAATATGTAGTTCGGAATTAGCGCTTTGCCAGACTGTCTCTAAATTTTACTACAGGGTATGCATGTACTGTATATGTATGTATGTATGTGTAAGCATAAATGAATATATTAGTCTGTATGTATGTAGGTATTTACTACATACATTGTACACATGCATTCGCAAGTGGCTAAAGCTGATTGTTGTAAAAGCCTCCACTGCACCAGGCGGCGGCGGTTGCTTGGTTACCCGCTGCCACTGACTCGATCGGCTGGCTGGCTACTCGAAGCGTACGCACCGCGTGCGCCTGCCGGCAGTACCTGCCACCTCAGGTTCGCTCTCCTCTCACACACAATCTGTTCAATTATGCGCGCAATTTTCAGTTTCGCCACACACTCGCTGCTCGATACGCGTAAATTTCGTAATGACTTCACTTTAGAAGACTCGAGCAATTTTGTTTTGCAATGCGAGTTTATAAAAAATACCCACATACATATGTATATGTACGTACTCGCAACTTTTCTTCGGGAATACAAGTATGCGAGTGCTATAAGAATTTGTGACGCAATCGAATTGTTGACATTTCAGCAGCTTTCTAACCAGTTTCGTTGTGTAACTTCAATGTTATTTGAATTGAGACTTTTCTAATACATACATAGAGAAAGAATACTGTTTGATTCATAATAAATTAACTTAGTTTATATTTCTATATATTTATAACACTTTATTGCTAAAAAATTTTCATGTAGTAAATATGTATATATTAGGGATGTTTCGAATGTCTTATTTTACACACTCGCGAATACGAATGCGAGTCTGAGCCTTCGACTTCGCCTTCGCTGGAGGAATCTAAAATTATTTCTAGGTTGCTTATAAGACCTTTAGCAGTACTTATTGAAGGCCCATCAATGTTGCTTGTTAGCGCCTGAAGCTAAAAGCCAGTTATTGTCCGCACCCTGGTTAGACAGACTTAAAATCATTTAAACAATATTAGTGTGGACTCTCTGCCCATGTGAAAACATTTGATCATTTGATGCGAATGCGAATATCGAATGCTAATGTGTAAAATGGTGCGAATCATTCGCATAACGAATGAGAATGCAAATATTCGCAACATCCCTGGTACATATGTACATATATTCTAATTACAAGCAAAATTAGACCATACATGCAGGGTATCGAAATATATCAACGCCCGCGCCACCTACTGGCCTAATTTTTTGTGTAGTTGTTTCCTTCCATGTAGGTAATATATATATTTCAAATATGAATCAAAGCGGATTATAAATACGGGGTTTTCAAATATCTCGACTCCTGTGCCATCTAGCGGATTAATTGTACTTTAATTATTCGTTGATTTCCCTATAGAGCAGGCTTCCTTTTCTTACCATTTTGTGCCCTCTTCTACCGCACGTTTGTTTGTTTTGTTTGTTCTAACCCACAAGCGCAGTGACTAGCTATGCAAGAAAAAAAAGAGAAGCAACCCGCTAAATAATTTGCATGATATATTATTATCGGTCTGAATAGAACTATTGGATTGGTTGTCGTTGCCACAAAAAATTGATAACCTCTTTCTCATTCAAACCAAAGGTTACAGAAGAAAATATATCTAATATCTTACCAATATTTAATAGGATCAGTTCTTAGTTTATTCGATTTTGTATTGAGTATTGATGTGCAAATAGAACTAAAAACTAAATTATTCTACGTTCATATATCTTTTGTAGCGAAAAATGTTGGAGTCAACAGAAATGAAATTTCCTGTTTTAAGTTCGTCAAGAAAGATGCTGACATTTCTTCGTTAATGAGTCGTCACGGCATCTCTATAGGATGTTTTGTCGTGCTTCTCGATTTCGAAGATTTCGACTGTAACGCACCTTTTTGGAAGCAAACATGACATGTATTTTACTACCAAGAATATAATTTAATCACAGAAGCATGATTTTGTTGCTGGTAAACCAACAGTTATATTCTATTTTGTAAATACTGTACGTGCGGCGTTTTAAGCAGGGTGTCAAGTCAACAACATGTATACTGATTTCTCTAAAGCGTTCGCATAGGTGGGCATAGTTACTGTTGACGGTGTCTCTTACTGTGTCTTCTTGCATACCTCAAGGCTTATCTTAGGCCCCATCGCCTTAATTTTACTTTTTTAGAAAATATTTAAAATTGTGTGTACTTTCTATAGCGTTTCCGATAAACCTGTTGAATAAACCATAGATCGAGTCGTTTTTTTCAATTCGCGTTTTATGTTCACAAATTGTATTTATCATCTCTAAAGAGTACTCCGTCTAATAGCATAGTTAAAATTTCCACTTGCTCATATCTTTAACCCTAAACATCCCAGTAACCTTTTATAACGTATCTAGCGGAGCCACCAAAAAAATCTAAGGCATTTTTGAAAGAAAACAAAGGCACTGTGATTGCAACAAACACTTTTATGTATTGTTAACTCAGTTAATGGGTATTACAAATACATTTTGAATGCAAAAAAAAAAATATACGACTACTTGTGTTATGTACTTCACTATTTAAATTTTTATGTTATTCATTTAGTAGATTATTCATTTAGTACAAACAATTTTTTGCAGTGTTCAGAGCAAACATTGCGATCGCATTATTTAAAAGATGTCAATATTTGTGAAGGACAAATGTGACAACGCTTCTTTCTTTTTCTGGATAGGTTCAAGTGATCCTTGATCCTTGTATGGCCGCTAAGTGACAACTTACTAAACTAGTGATGATAAAAATATTTTAGTTTGACGTTTGGGTGCACAAAACCTTGGTGATAGATTAGATAAAATGGTTTTTCGAAAAAATAAATACTTTAAGTAAAACTTAAAAATGTGTCCGCGAGACACTTGTGGTTGTTAAGGGTTAAATGAAGTATTATTTATTTCTTTTGTTAGTTCTAGATTAGAATATGCTGCGTTTATCTTTTGATCCTTTTTTGACAGGATTGATTGTGTAAACAATTAAATTTAAAAATAAATAACTATTCAAATGACATCGACGTCGACGTGGACAACCATAATAGGGCCGATTCATATGTCTATATATATCATACCTTTCTCGACTAGCCTCATGCTTTATATGCACACATATTCACACGTAGAAATTAGAAGAAAGTCTTACTTTGAGAAAGAAAATATCAAACTTTTGAGATGCCATTAGAAGAAAGAAAGAAGAAAGGTAGTTGGAAATAATCTAAGCCAACACAAATAGAGTTGTGCTTTTCATTTAATTTGCTGGCGACAATTCGAAATGACTAATAAATGGCTATGTTTACTGGAATGTGACAATGCAAGACACATCTAATAAAAAAGCATACAAACAATGTCCATATGTACATATGTACGTACGTATGTATGTAGATATGTGAGCGTATGAAGAAAGCAAACATGAATCAGCAGCAGCATTTCAATTGCATTGCAATGCTTTTTTCGTACATATTTTCTTTCTATACGTTTTTTGTACAGTTTTGTTGTCATCATAATCATTAGTATTGACTTTGAAATGTTTATAACGAAATAAATATTTATATCGATTTGAAGTGCATTGAAGCATTTGTGGACAATGTCATTTCCTTTGTGCGCAAAATACATTTCTAAATTATGAAATAATTGGAATGTATGTATGTAACTATAATAATAAGCTAAAAGTATTTATTGTATATAAACAGAGTGAAATTGCAAATACATAGATATGTATGCATTATAGATACATGCATGCATTTTTATTGTATATAGGCAGATAGTATCTAAATGGAATTAAATGTATTTTCACAAAATTGTGAAAAAATCGTGGTTTTAATTTAAAATTGGAAATTGTTCAAAAGCGTTGCTTTTTGAGCTGAAATTTGTAATATTTTTCATCATATTTTTATTTTTTATATAACTGGCAGCCGATTTGACAAAAAAAAACTAGTCGATTTTAGCTATTTGCAATATTTTATTTAAATTTTTATATATACATTTCCATTTTTACAAATTTAGCGCCTAAAAATCTATTAGAAATGAGTAGGTTTATCTCGGCACTGTGTTACATACATACAATTGAATTGACAATTTTCTTCTAATCCGAAAAGTCTTCAAATACTGGGCGGATTTCAGTGGTTTTTATTTTAAGCGAATATACAGTGACCCAAATCTTTCTTATTTTTTTAATGAAAATATGGCCGATTACTTAAAAAATACCATTTAAATCAAACCTTCATACTTTGTGAAAATATTATGAAAGTCCTGCAAATTTTCACCAAAAATGTAATGTAAAAAGTTAAAGTACCTACTGCTTATTTTTTACAATTTTTTTGTTCACTCTGTGTCGCATTTTTTACACATAAAAAATTGCTGAACATATAGCAAAAAATGTAAAAAATGTAAAATGTAATTTAAAAAAAATGCCAAAAAGCAGCAGTAAGTCCAAAATTGCACCTCATTAAACTAGAATTTAATAGACCACAAAACTACATACCATAATTATTTCTAACAATGCCGAGAAAAAAGTTAAAAATTTTATAATTTTTGCTCAAAGTTCGAAACTTGGATTTATATGGTCTTTGTTAAGTAATAGCGTGAACCAAAAATCCGCTATTTTAGAATTTTGATTGGTAATAGCAAAAATATTCTTCATTATGCTCTAAAAACAGTCTGTGTAAAAGATGACAATTTTTGGTCAATATCTTAGACTCGTCCAAGTCCATGAAATTTCAATGTGCTCAAATTCATGTTAATTTTAGCTGAAGCATTTTAGCTGTTTAGCCGGTCGGCCCAAAAACTTCTGGCAACACTGTTCAGTGTACAAAGTTTCATTACGTTAAACAAAAGACTTAAGATGCGAACTTCATTTATTCGATTTAGGAGTTTAAAAATATTTCCTTTCCTTCCCATGCTGTACTGCGCTCACATTTTCTTAATGCAATTTCAAAGTGAAAGTCATGCTCTTAAGTAAGTCTAAACACCCTGTTTCTTTTTATTACAAACACTTTTACTCACATATACTTAAATATATACACAGCACATTAAACTATTTCAAAGCCTTGCATAGTATTCAATTTGCGATGTGAGAATTTCCAATTTTTGTGCTTTACTTTCACAGGTACTAAATGTTTCGCTCTAAAAAAACTGCACTGAGCTTCGAAAAGATCGCTTGCCAAATAATAAAATTATGCTGCATAAAGAAGCCATTCGAGAAGAGAATCGTTGAAGAGTCACACAACACAGCAACACTTCAGTACAAAAGTCGAATAGATAGCGAGAACTCTGTTGGTTAATCTTATTAGGAGCTGGTTGAGCTTGTGTTTAATTTCTTTCATTGCCAGGCACAATGTGGGCATAAATTTAAAATTTGTATGCATTAAATAATTAATACTTAATATACATAATCGTATTAGATTTGAGTACTAACGTGGTTATGAAAGGAAAACACATAACTAAAGGATAAAAGTAATATTAATGTGATAAACGAGAACAAATAAAATTTTAGACGTGAAACACTTGAGCCATGAAGCATTTTTGTTTACACAGCCCAAACAAATTCCAACAACTGCATGCGGCACAACCAGTGACGAATGGTTCTTATATGATTTTTTCCATCAGCATCAGAATCTTAAAATTATCAATTGGATCTAGTTTTTGATATATTTGGGATTTAAATGGTCAAAAAATGGATTTTCGCAATTTTTGTAGAAAGATAAAAAAGATGTATGAAATGAAAGCTGAAACATTGGAATTTTAGCTCCAAAAGTAAAAAAGTATATTCCTTAGGAATAAGGATTTAAAAGTTGTTTATAATTCGTTAAAATTTTATACTTTTTCTCTTTCAGGATCTCAATTTATCTGCAAAATGTTTCGAACATATTTTAGTAACTGGCGAAATTTAATTTTTATGTAATTTTCATCACATCTGACAAGTCGTTTATGTTCTCGTTGGCAAAATTGGAAACTTACGTACGTACAATAAAAAAACTCAAAAAAAAGCGTCATTTAAAACAACACACCTAGGGATAAAACGAAAGTAGCATCGAAAGAAAGGATCGATACCTATGTACTAAGTATCGATGCCTACTTATATCGATATTTATACCTATATAATAATTGTTTGTACAAAAAAACGCTACCACATGTCTATGAATTTTTGTCAAAATAACTTATCTGACTATCATTTTTGATTTTAGACGAATGGTACTTAATTTTTTTAAGAAAAATTTCAAGTTTTAAATCGGTGCCAACTCCAATAACTTTCCGATAGGACTGATAGTTTCCGACAAATTAATTAATCATTCCAGTTGTTTTTTTTTTATTATGTAACGAAAAAATGAAAAAAAAATCAAAATTTAACACAAGAAAAATTTTTAAAATAACAAGCACCGAGCAATTCTACATAGAAATTGGATAGTGGCGTCTGGAGAACAAAAACCAAACTAAAATTTGTGATCCCATGTAATCGAAAACAAGTAAGAGCAGCGCTGTCTTCGGCTATGCCGAAGGCTTC
>NW_016170851.1:0-1548 GCF_001687245.7 Rhagoletis zephyria
GTGGCATGTTCGCGTGTTATTTACAACAAAACAAAAAAGTGAAAAAAAATAATAAAATGCATACCCTTGCCATAATATTTTCAGAGTAGTTTTATGTTCACGTTGCACCATAAACACGAACGTGAACATACTATAAGGCTTGAATGGGCAGTTCGATGTAGGAAAAATAACTGTAACGTCGCTTTACTGCGAATATATCAATTTTTTATAAAACAAAATAAATGCGCCCATCGTGTGGGACACATTCGTTTTGATTTATTTCGATCGGCATCCTAGAAGTGTGATAAAAGGGTACGGTGATAATGACTACCTAAGACTGTTCTTTTCGTGATTCATATGTGGAATAAAAAGAAAGGTAAGAAATTAAGCTAGCCTTTTTGAATACAAATTAAGGGATATAGTTTCAAAACAGGCAAATTCATTAACTCATACACATAGCAATTTTAATTCTTATGTGCAGATGAGGAGTTCGTAATTTAAATGATGCAACTATTCGAACACTAGTTCTGTCAGTTTTAACGCATCTGTTTCGTTGAGGATGACACAACTGCGCGTATGCTTATTTTCGCGCAGGGATGATCATCACTGTACAAATGGGATGAGTAAAGAATTATGTTTTTGAGACAAGTGTGCTGTTCGTGCGCTAGGATCGTGTAAATAGTAGATATGTATGTGTGTGATGTGTGCTAGCAGGAGAAAACGAATGAACTGTCGCTTTGGTGTGCGGTCGTAGGTTCTTCGTAAGAATATCGTCATCGAGTACACATCAAACAACGTTCAGTACATTTTTTTGGTTTTGATTCGAATAAAAAGTGAAAACGAGTTTTAAATACGTGTAAGCTATTGGTAATTTATAAAAAAGAACACTGTCCGCTGCGGAAAGGAAATTTGCCGCGTTGTTGCTAGCACAAAATTGTGAAAATATAATTAAATAAAAAGGGGCATACTATGAAAATAGGAAGGGCGCTATGATTATGTTTGTTCCCGAAATTCGGTGATTGTTGCTTCGGCCGCAAATTTAAAAAATTTTCTTCCATATAACGAATAAAGACAATGTAGTGCGTCCGAACCACACGTAGCACATGCGGTTCATATTGCTGAGTCGACGTGCTTGTTGTGACCTTCCTGTGTGGCATACTTACCAGTGCACTTGATGCCACATGCGGAACACTCGTCACGGCTGACACTATCGTTTAGCGTACGGCGCCGCATGAGGTAAACTTGCTTGATGCTTGCTATTGCAAGAGCAGGATCAGGTTACCGAGCACACATACATATGTGGGTCAGCGCACATGTACATAAACATGTCAATGCAAAATAGTAAGTAAGCATTTTGATTAGAAGTAGGGGAAATAGGGAGTGGCCAATGTTGTGATTGGTCACTCATAGAAATAAGAATTTATATTGTAAACATATAAAAGACGGCGTTAAAGAGTTTTATTTCAAGAGTCAAAGATCATGCATTTTAATGCATGCGCAAAAGCAGCTAGAGAGCTAAGAGAATACTTAAAGCTAGGTTAAACTGTATTAGTTTACTAACACTTTACA
>NW_016170851.1:12468-15259 GCF_001687245.7 Rhagoletis zephyria
GCATAAACCACTTACTGCACAATATACTGGAAAAATCGATGAAAGAAGTTACTGAGGTCGCGAAACTTTGCAAATCTTCTACGAAACTAGTTAAATTTTTTAAAAAGTCGGGCATAAATTCCTCATTAAGATCATCTTTAAAAAGCTTTTCATGCACACGTTGGAACACTATTTATTATATGATTTCTTCAATAGAGAAAAGTTGGGTTGAAATCGTGAATATATTAGAACAGAAAGATGAACTTGACAGAATGCATAATGTTAGCTTAGAATGCATTAAAGCAGTAATTAAAATATTAAAACCCTTTGAAGAGTCATCGAAGATACTGGAAGCTGAAAAGAATGTCACTCTTCATTTGGCAGTAGTACATATACACCGTTTAAAGAAATCGTGCATGCCAAACAATGAAGATACAGATATTTCCAAAAATTTAAAAGAAAAATTGCTTGATCTCATTGATACTATTGTCCTGCCAAACATGTCGATATACCACAAAATAGCACTTTTCCTGTTCCCTCCAGCCAACAAGTTAGTTTTGTTTGATGAAAATGAAAAAATGTGTATAAAAGAAGAATGTAAAAACATAATGAAAAGCTACTTGAATGATATAAGTAACCAACAAGGTCAAACCGAGTCTTCTACTTCCGTTTCGGCTTACAATTCGCAAATTTTTATGGACTTTTTGCAACCTCAGCAGTTAACCATTAATTTGGAGGAAAAAGTCAACAATGAGATACGCATATATGAAGGCACAAATGTAACATTTCATGATGATTTCGATATTCTTCAGTGGTGGCACTTGCATCAAACCCAATTCCCATTATTATACAAAACAAGCTGTAAAATTCTAGCGGTGCCAGCTAGTAGTGCCGCTTCTGAAAGGGTTTTTTCAAGGGCTAGGCTTCTCATATCAGAGAAACGAAGTTTGATCGGTTCAAACCCAGTTAATGTCAACCAACTAATGTTTTTACATTCTAATGTTAAGGAAAATGATATTATAAAAGAGTTGGAACAAGAAACTTATTTTTGAAAATAAAATGTTATAGTTGTGAAGTATTAAAGTAAATCATATCGCTCGTACATACGCACATATGTTATTATCTGAAGTCTGTTTTTATTTTCATTAAGTGTGCATGTAGGAATGAATTAAATTTTAGTTATTGAAAAATGTTGCTTTTCTTACTTACAATGAAATACATAAATATAATAACGATTTTTATTTATTAAGTAGTTATGGAAAAATCTAATTATTGGTTATTTTCAATAAATTATTTAAAAAAACGTAGTAAAACATGGCATTTTTTCTAATTCTTTTGCTTCCGTTTATCAAAAGGCAAATATTTTGCTATGTGACAATAGCACACATTCGAATACTCACTGTGTTTCGTCAGATATTCGCACACTCATCGGCGGCAGTACAACTGTCTTGTATCGCTTTGCACACCATGTGTCTCTTTATTTTTTGTGCCAAGAAAGCAGTTCTCACTATTCTCTACACACTCATTCATTCACCTTGCTTGCTAAGGGTTGAATGAGCAAACAGTTTGGAGCACAAACGACTGTCTCATAAATGCCAACCACTACATTCATGCAACCGTCTATTAAATAAACTGGCAATGAACTACAAAACATGAAACCAGAGAATCTCTTTGATTAACTATGCCATAAAAATGGACAGGGTATGAAAACTGTTAAAACGAATACATACAAATATATTAAAAATACATAACGTTCGAAAACTCGAACATTTCGATAACTCGGACAGGGCTGGTTTTCATTAGTTCGAGTTTTCGCGAGTGCACTGTATTAGCATATTCAGTATTTTTGTTGACCGTATAGCGATCACAATTTTATTAGAGCAACCTAGATTTTTGTCAATTTTACCAATATATTTTTGTGTGTATAATACAATAAAAATCAACCGGTAGCAAGGGGAGGAAACGGGCAACGCCTCGAGCGGACCCGCTCTTTCAGATATTCTCACCGGCGAAGGGGCCAACAAAGAAGTGACACCTCCAGCGGACCTAGCGCCCCCGAGTCAGCATCGGTCGCAGGCCTCCCAAGGAACAGATACTGAGAGCGACAAAGGCTTAGTATCTACCTACGTAGGGTCGGTCTACAGTCGGTGTAAAGGGCTGGATGAGGACCAGCTTCTTGACTTGAGGAAGTGGACAATGCCACTAGTCACTGACGCCACTGAACGGAAGGATATAGAGGCAATGGACAACACTGACTCTGAGCATGCTACTCTCCTCCAAGCAATTTGCCGGTAATTCAAACTATTTTTAAATCGTGGGAGTTAAGTGCAGATGTTTGTTCCATGCTTCTGCGGTGTCACATCGACACTTATTTTAATAAAAATGTATTAAAAAGAGCTCTGATGCCTACCAAGAGGTAACAGCTCCAGTAGCAGGAAGTCGTGAAGGAGGCAAGCAGGAAAAGTTTTCGGGTCATAATAGGGGCCGACTCTAATTCGCATCATACGAATGTTTACTTGGTTTAATTCTCTTGTATAACCTTTGTAGAACTTA
The DNA here is from genome assembly GCF_001687245.7 of Rhagoletis zephyria. NCBI lineage: Eukaryota > Metazoa > Arthropoda > Insecta > Diptera > Tephritidae > Rhagoletis > Rhagoletis zephyria. The sequence continues at coordinate 15,001 of NW_016170851.1, forward strand.
ACAAAGATGTACATCTTCAAATTACCACGAGGGATTACTAATAGTACAAAAGTGAAGGTGACAAGTTGTAACAGCTTTTTAGCATTTAATTTTTTTCTTGTCAACTTACCATAAGTAATCTTCCAGTCATAAAGAAGAAAGCCCGGAACCATTTCTTATTAATTTTTTTTTTAAGGATGGAAAACAGGAATGCGACCAAAATTTATGAGGAATTTCAATACTGAAAATTTTCAACTAAATCAACAAGGATAATATATAG
>NW_016170852.1:0-10684 GCF_001687245.7 Rhagoletis zephyria
ACTGGAGATCCACTTAAGTTTTTCGATATAACTTTGGTAAATGTTACTCAATCGGTACGTAATAATTACCAAATTGNAGACACTTTTTTTTTAGAAAAAAACTGGAGATCCACTTAAGTTTTTCGATATAACTTTGGTAAATGTTACTCAATCGGTACGTAATAATTACCAAATTGAATGCCAGATTTACTGTTACTGATTTATGATAATAATATGATGAAAATCGTTCAGATTATAATCAAATTATTATAAAATAAAAAAAAATGTTGAACAAAATTTTTTGTAATTTTCCTATATATGCAATTTTTATATTGTATGCATAAACATAAGTAAACTAATTAGTGTTTCTAGAATTGCGCCTGCTCAGTGTTTCCACACTCATTTGCATAAACAAAATTTTTCCACGATGATGGAAAATAATGGCTTTTCTATTAGAACTACCGAAATTGCTCCTGAATTTGGGAAAATTCGCAAACTATAGCTAATATTAAAAAAAGATAAGAATATTTGGAACCAGCGACCTAAATGCACGCCAGCAATAATAATGCTGTTCTTTACATCTTTTGACTATAGGCCAGTGCAATTATCAAGAGAACAATTAAAATTTTATTGAAAAAAGATAACTTTGAGATTAATCATAAGCTAAAGGGCTGCGAGAAATGATATTTGACTTTTTATTTTGCATTAACGGATTCATTATCTAATAATATGCACCAAACCTTTTTGCTGAACCCAGAATTTTTAACAAGAATTGGTCTTATTCGACTAGTGTGCGGTGGGTCACTTGGCGGTCGATGCGCGGGCTCTTACAATTAAAATAAAAGACTAATATTTTGCAAGCTTGTTGATGACTTCATGATACAATATATTTTCACTATTACCAAGGGATATGAGAAAAATTAGATTTTCGACCCGCCCTAATGCACGTTTAACGTTAAAATTACTTCTAGCGTGAAAGTAAGTTCTGCAATGAAATAAAAATCAAATATTTAACATTTTTATTGTTTTAGTTTCAGGAAATAACTAGATATACGATTGAAGAATAAAATAACTTTAGTATCCCAAAAAACGTATTTTAATGATTCCGATACTGAGTAGTATCGATACTTTTTCCCTGATACTTTTAGAGTATCGATACCATGAGCTCTATGCCAGAATGAGTACTCAGTATCGATACCAAAGTCTCAAATTTCGAACCCTACTTCAAAGAAAATAAAACGCGAAGTGAAACTAATGGCACTAGCATTTTATCAACTTAAGAAACAGTCCTATTCTCATACAAACAAAATGCCCTTTATGTTGAGAATGCTATGATCCTTCACTTGAGGTACTATTGCGAAACAGCGTTGGAGGTTTGAAAAATACCTTAAGAGCGAAATACACCGCACAAGCGGCTTGTCAAACATATACCTTGTTTATATGGCACCAAGCGCGGAATCGAATTAACTCGTGTCACTTGAGCTCGCTTGAAATTCAAGTGTTTATATGGAACAAAATAAATGAGTCGATCGAACACGCTTTCAAACAGAGTTCATCCCGTTGCAACCCTGTTAATACATGTGTCAATTCTTGACAATAATAAACACAATGGCTGCGTTTCTTTATACATTCCGGATAATCCCATTTCACAGCCGGAATAAACAGAATGCGTTTGAAATATACGTCAACATATCCACAGGAACGTTCTAAAGAATAAATAAACAAAAAAGCTTATTCCAAACGTTCAGAATGAATAAAGAAATGCAGCCAATAAAACCAGTAAACAACCTTGATTGAATTTGGCGGTTGCCTTCCTCGGGGATGAATATGCCAGGGATGAAATTATCGGTACATACGCTTTTTCGGCACGCAGGATTGCTTTTGAAAAACAAAAATTAATTAGCTCAAAATAGTTTCAAAAGGTATAGTGTAAAACGAAATTTATCGAATAATTCTACATAAAATTGTATACGTAAATGACTTACTATGTAAACTGGGGTGTAGAGCAGGTCGCTTCCGCGTGGTGCACCCTGGGTAATTCCAGATGGCCTGCGGCCTTCACGGCCTCTAAACCTGAACGGTAACGACCTTGGCTTCGTCTACGATTGTGGAAAACGTTTGGATTTGTTGATTCCTGAGCTGGTGTTGTGGTATTCTACCACCTGAGTATGCTGAGGTTACACTCAGCAGAAATGGCTGGTGGGCTAATGCTGCAACTGCCCCCGTCCCGTTAAAACCCTGGCAGGCCTCAGAGTACGTTCCAACTCCCGTCGCCGTTAAGTTGGTGGTGAAGGTACGGTTGAGATGACTCCCGTTTTTGCGCTGGTCGGCTCTGAAATCATGACCCCATAAGGGCATGTCTCAACCCTCGCCATAGTCTTGTTCAGAGGTAGCTATGGGACCATTTTAAAGGCGACTTCACGCTCGGGTTTTGGATAGCGGCTCTGAGCGGGCACCCAGTGAAAAATGAAAGCACAAACACAAAAAAAAAATAATAATAATAAACCAAAAAAGAGTTCGAGCGGTGGCGGGGAGTCGAAACCGACCACCAAAGCTGGCTCATCAGGGGGGTTTCAGCACCACCCACGGTAGGCAAGGCGAAACCGCCCCGTCCTATTGATCGTATTCCTGGGGGTCCTTAACGGGAAGTCTTTCGGGAGGCAATAGCGCGTCGGAACCGATGCACGTAACTGTANACCATGGAGAGCAGGAGTGTCGGAACCGGCCTCCGCGTGGGTCTTGAGGCAGGTGGCAGGGGTGAGTGAGCGGTTAAGGGGGGTGCTTGACGGAATCGCCAGCACCAGTTCGGGCTCCTCACCTATGGTCTTTACGCAGGGGGCAGGGGTGAGTGAGCGGTTAAGGGGGTACTTGACAAGGAATTTTTTTATGAGACTTTATACGAATATTGACTTGCTAGCATCGCAACTGCCTCTTTTACGTTTATTTTCCAAGAGTTCTTCAACGACTCGGCGCCAGTGAGTCTTTCGCAATCGTATGCTGCGAATGGCTCATTATACTAACGCCAGTCTTCCGAAATAAGCTACTATTCTATACGAACACAGATATGTATACTTCCTAATAGGCTTGTAAAATGCCCAATACCCAAATCTCTCGCATGAGTTATTATCGATAAAAAATTGGGTACGCTCAAATCTTGCATCGCTGCAGCAAGTACTTTATCACGCCAGTGAAATAGTGTTGATAATTTAAGTACAATTGTACTTTTTTCAGTACAATTAATTTTAAAAAGTAAAAGAGTACAANTCGCATGAGTTATTATCGGTAAAAAATTGGGTACGCTCAAATCTGGCATCGCTGCAGCAAGTACTTTATCACGCCAGTGAAACNTAGGCTTGTAAAATGCCCAATACCCAAATCTCTCGCATGAGTTATTATCGATAAAAAATTGGGTACGCTCAAATCTTGCATCGCTGCAGCAAGTACTTTATCACGCCAGTGAAATAGTGTTGATAATTTAAGTACAATTGNCAAATCTCTTCTAGCAATTTGATTCTTAATCCGTTTACATTTAAGTAAATGAATATACCTGNTTATTTTGAAAAAATCTTTGGAAATGCAATTTACCTAATGGCGATCCTGCAGGAATAGAAGTAATTGAGCGATTCAGGGGTTGAAAGTAAAAAAAATTTATGTAAATTCCATGCGTTGAAATTATAAATATCCCTTGAGGATTTCCATTTTATCGATAGTGATCTTATTTTATGTTCATTAATATGAACTGACCTNATAAATTTCCCTTGAGGATTTCCATTTTATCGATAGTGATCTCATTTTATGTTCATTAATATGAACTGACCTATATAGTGTATTAATGTTTTATCATCATTGTCTTAATCTTTGACAAAATTACACGGTCATCCGGTATTTATTATATTTTTTTAAATAATTTTAATTATTATTTTATAAAATAGTAGCTCATTGCCAAACAAAAACCTTGCAAATAAATCGAAACTTGAAAGAATGAAAATAATCAGCAAAGTTTCATTAAATTTTCACAGTTTTTGTTCAGAATTTGTAGACATGTTTTGGGTGAACATTTTTGTAGCCCATTCATTCTAGTATAACAAGGTGCAAGTTTGAAGTGTCTAGAAAATACCATTGACTTTTTTAATTTTTCCGTTTGCGGTGTTGCGCACTTTCTTCCATATAACGAACGTTCGCATTTTATGTTATATGGATGAATGTGCGTGTAGCGTTGTTGTTTTTTATTCCAATATTTTAAATTAAGCTTTATTTTATAGTTTTTCTTAGACAATGATAAATGATGTACACAAATTTCAGTATGGAAGAAAATGAGCAACACCTTCAACGAAAAAATTTCTCAAAAATCTACGCGAATTGAATGTACTACCTCGATCATTTCAACATCTCGGACTAGCCCACCATTAAAAATGATTATTTAAATCTAAAATATATATTAAATGATATTTAATATTTGCTTTAGAGATGAAATTTCGACAAATTTTGTTTAAACAAAATTGTTAAGCGCATATGCAGAATGTGGAAGCGAGATTCTTCTGCTTGCGATTCTATGTTTATATCATTTATCAGTTTAAGCACATACGATTAAATTAAAAAAAAATATTTTTAATTGCGGATCCGAAAGAAATATTTATTAGTTGCATTGAGTTACGCAAAAATAGTGCCGAAAATCAATAGATTGTGCTGAAGGTGCCAGCTGCTTCCGAAAGGGCCGAAAATGGTACAATGCACACTCATTTCCCATCACTGTCACACATACAATCTCACTGTTCTGTTGACTTCGTTTTCCCCTTGCGATACCCTGCAAAAAATTGTTTGACTAATCTCTAAAGAGAGTATCCCGAGATTACTCTCAATCGGGTACAATTGGGCATTAATTAGTCGCAACTAGTCTCATACAGGTACTAATGGAGATCAATTAGTCTCGATTCATCCCTTATGGGTATAATTGGAGATCAATTAGTCCCCAACTCATCTCCAACGGGTCCTATTAACGATTAAATGATATGTACGCACTTAGTCAATGAAGTTTCATGTGCGGCGTTGGCACGCAGAGAGAGTATGCGCCTAACAAAACTGAGAACCCCGGTTCGAATCTCAGCTGGCGCAAATTTTTATTTTTTAAAAGTGACTAGTCGCTTTTTATACTCGTTCGAGTATAAAGGTGAACAATTAGTCTTTTCATAGGACATGCTCGAACAAAACGAACAGTTCATTCCATATAAAGAGATCAAAAGTGGTATTAGTCGTATGCTCCCTTTGCGATTGCTCCTGGAGTCATCCCGGATTAGTCCCATTTTTGGCAGGGTAACTTTTGGCTTCCACGCTTGCCAGCACCGCTGTGCAAAGCTTTGCACGCGCAGTCGCCCGCGACACATATGTGCTGATTTGGGCTTCCCTACATTAGGGGAATTGGAAGATATGCGCAATACATTTCCGCAGCTATATAAGAAAGTCTGTCTATACAGTGTTGCAGTTGTACGACTAAAGGGGCAACTTGACCCTTTTGAACGCCAATACCCTTTGACCCGACTTTTTGAAAATTATGATATTTTTACCCTTCTCCAAAGTTATGTGCGACCTTTGCCCCTTTTTAGAGACTTTTTTTTAGGAAATGTTAACAGAACCATGTATCAAAAAATATTTCCTCCTGTAAGTATGAAAAAATGCATCACTTAAAACTTTTAAGGGAAATATAACTCTTATCGATTTATGTGTATGTTTGCAACCTTGTTTTATGAAAATTGTGTCTCACTATTTTCTTTTTAAATTCTCTTATTCTTTTACTAGTAAAGAAAAGCAAAAATAATATGGTAACCTCTTTTTTCGTCAATGAACACCTTTTTTTCGACTTTCTGAAAATCCTCAATGGCAACGCTGCATCTATACGTAACGGTTGTTGGGTCATCTGTCCCTTGCGAGAGGCTTTTCTCAAACACAGATGCAACTATATTAAAATCTCGAAACCGCCCCTCAGGAAAACATTTGGAAAGGTTGATGTTTTTGGGAAATACATATAACAAAAAAAGGAGTTATTTTGTTAAACTCATTTTATATGAAAAAACTTTATTAATCTTGTAAAAATGTATTCTACTGTTTTTTGAAATCAAATACTATAGAAAAATAATGGGTTGGCTTTCCTTTACGGCCGTTCGTTAAAGGGGCGGTGGGCGAAAGGTAAGTGGGCGTGGCACCTCTAACCCACCTTTTTGGAGAGGGAATGAACCGCCATTGACAAAAATGAACCCCCGACCCCCTAGGTCCCCTATGGTTCCCTAGGGACCCCTTAGAAAAATTGCCAAAAATCACAATTTTCATTTGCGTTTATTCGCTTAAAAAATGTTAAATATTCATTTGCATAATACATTATAGACACATTTTTACACACAAGACATTTTTATAAAACACCCAGTAACCAAAATAGGCATCACTGGGGCGGCAGCCCCAGGTTTACAACACAGAAAGGGAATTCTAGTTACCTCATCCTTTCCCAAGGTTACATTACGCAGAAGGGAATTCTACGCAAAAATATTGTGGACGCAAGTAAAAATGTCGATTTTTTGCCATTTTTCTAAGGGGTCCGTAGGGATCCATAGCGGGCCTAGGTGGTCGGGGGTTGCATTTTTGTCAATGGCGGTTCATGCCCTCTCCAAAAAGGTCGGTTGGAGGTGCCACGCCCACGCCCCCTTCGACCACCGCACCTTTAACGAACGGCCATAATGGAAAGTTTCCCAAAATAATTGTTGTCTTAAATTTTTGTCTGAAAATTATTAAAAGAAAAATAATCGTGTAAAAATTCATATTTTTTGTGAAAAAAAAACAATACAATTACTTTGAAAAATATGTAAAATCTTAGTCTATGTACAAGTACTCGACACCTTTCCGATACTGAGTAGGTATCGATACCTTGTTTGATACAAGTACAAGTACTGATTTGAGTAAAACCTTGACGGTATCGATTTATCCCTAAATGAGAGCGAAAAAAGTGCAGGTCAAGTTAGAGCAGAATCGAGCAGCTGTCAAATAAACAATAGAGCAAGTTAGAGCAACATAGATCAGAAATCTCATGAAACACTTTTCAGGCAGAAATTCTCAAAACAGTGGCTTGCTCTAAGTTACTCCATCAAAAAAGCTGGTGCAGAAAATCGTGCTTTAAGTTGCTCAAGTTCCACTTAGCGCAGGCTCATGAAACAAAAGGTAGAGTGACTGCCAGTCTCCACAGGATAAAGTTTATATCTTGATACATATGTCCGAATATAACTTGCCAATGGAGACCGCTCATTGATCTTCGAGAGCAATATATATCAGAGCTTATATCTTGCCATCTATTGCCGGCAATTTGGTTTGACAGCTACATTTTAATTTGCACGAAAACTTCGTGGCTGCAACATTATTATTTTAATATAAAAGCAAAAATTGAGCTGTTTCCTGTTAAAATATTTGTAATTATGTATTTGGATGTAAAATAGCCTATTTTCTAAGTTCNCCATCAAAAAAGCTGGTGCAGAAAATCGTGCTTTAAGTTGCTCAAGTTCCACTTAGCGCAGGCTCATGAAACAAAAGGTAGAGTGACTGCCAGTCTCCACAGGATAAAGTTTATATCTTGATACATATGTCCGAATATAACTTGCCAATGGAGACCGCTCATTGATCTTCGAGAGCAATATATATCAGAGCTTATATCTTGCCATCTATTGCCGGCAATTTGGTTTGACAGCTACATTTTAATTTGCACGAAAACTTCGTGGCTGCAACATTATTATTTTAATATAAAAGCAAAAATTGAGCTGTTTCCTGTTAAAATATTTGTAATTATGTATTTGGATGTAAAATAGCCTATTTTCTAAGTTCTAAGCGATTAAATCCGGTAAAAATACGTTTTCGAAGCTATCTTACAAATGCTTATATCAAGATATAAAAAGCCCACACAAATATTGCCACTGATATAAATTATATCTAGCGACTAAAATGACAGCTGGGCAGCAATAAATTTTATCCTGTGGAGACGGCCAGTAAGTAAGAGCAAGAAAAATGCTCATGAAAAATAATTTTGTGAGATATCTTAACCTGGCGTAACCTCCCTGCAGCAATTCAGACTCACCCTAGGTTAGCCTTCAGATAGTCCCTATTGTTACCAGCACTAGTCCCTCATAATTCCCCTGCCAATGGTTTCAACTGCCATTTTTAGCATTGGCGTGTCATTGGAAAAGGACCGGTCCAATCAACATTGACCGTAAGATAGTCCTGAACTAGTCCAATTTTGGAGATTTTTTCGATGGCGTAAGATTGCGTTCTGCACTTCGCAGATGCTTTTTCATAATTCGGAAACACAAAAAAAAATCAATTTTATCATTTTATAACCATGTTGCTTCTGACGGCATTTGAACCCGGACCCTCCTGAAAGCTAACAAATAGTTGCAAGCATCTCTGCGCACTGACCTAAAGCCACGCATGTAAATGTGTGTTTTNTCTTGCCATCTATTGCCGGCAATTTGGTTTGACAGCTACATTTTAATTTGCACGAAAACTTCGTGGCTGCAACATTATTATTTTAATATAAAAGCAAGAATTGAGCTGTTTCCTGTTAAAATATTTGTAATTATGTATTTGGATGTAAAATAGCCTATTTTCTTAGTTCTAAGCGATTAAATCCGGCAAAAATACGTTTTCGAAGCTATCTTACAAATGCTTATATCAAGATATAAAAAGCCCACACAAATATTGCCACTGATATAAATTATATCTAGCGACTAAAATGACAGCTGGGCAGCAATAAATTTTATCCTGTGGAGACGGCCAGTAAGTAAGAGCAAGAAAAATGCTCATGAAAAATAATTTTGTGAGATATCTTAACCTGGCGTAACCTCCCTGCAGCAATTCAGACTCACCCTAGGTTAGCCTTCAGATAGTCCCTATTGTTACCAGCACTAGTCCCTCATAATTCCCCTGCCAATGGTTTCAACTGCCATTTTTAGCATTGGCGTGTCATTGGAAAAGGACCGGTCCAATCAACATTGACCGTAAGATAGTCCTGAACTAGTCCAATTTTGGAGATTTTTTCGATGGCGTAAGATTGCGTTCTGCACTTCGCAGATGCTTTTTCATAATTCGGAAACACAAAAAAAAATCAATTTTATCATTTTATAACCATGTTGCTTCTGACGGCATTTGAACCCGGACCCTCCTGAAAGCTAACAAATAGTTGCAAGCATCTCTGCGCACTGACCTAAAGCCACGCATGTAAATGTGTGTTTTAATGTTCACTTTGCATCAAGGCCAGACCAAGCGATTGGGACATTTACAGGGTGATGTTCTTTAATTTTTTTTTTTATTCAATTGCAAGACAACACCACCCTGTCACTGCCACACTGTATTTTTCGTCTATCTCTAGGCCGGATCGTTGAGGACTGGTCGAGGGCTGACATTTTCGATGCAAGTAAATGTCCACTGCTGTCCAGTCTAACTTTATTCAGTTAAGTACTAGTCCTTAACGGAAAATTGACCGCCTTATTGCTGCAGGGCTAGAGCAGCTCATTAAACCCAACTATAGTTATTATAATGCATCGTACAGTTTCATAAGTAGAAACACTATCAGCTGATTGCCAGAAATTGCCTACAGCTGAGATCACCTGTTTTTTGGCATGTGATCTTATCTTTTACAATTTCTTTCATTTTTATTACAATTTCTTTTATTTCTATTACAATTTATTCAAAATACACTAACACACTGAACTAAAAACACCAATACACTAACCAAATACACACCTACCCAGCAAACATTTGGAGTCATAAATGAGTCTTTAAGGAGTCCCATTTCGGAGCCTTTGTGCTCATTATGAGCTCATTTAAGAGTCCGAAATGAGTGTGTTTCCCTTCCTGCGAAGGTCGACCTATATGAGCTTAAATTCATACATCAAATGAGCCTCAATATGAGCCATATTGGACTCTTATTGGCCTCATATACGGCCACTCTTTTTGACTCTTTTGGACTCTTTTTGAAGCTCTTAAATGACTCTTATTGGCCTCATAAATGCCTACTTTCGGAGCTCCTTGTATGCTGTTCTGTGACTCCTATTGGCTTTATTCTTCAACTCTCTTAATGAACTTACTTTAGAGCCATGTTAGCAAGGAATTCATTTCAAATACTGTTGGATATTTATATACAAATCTCTGCGCATACATATATACATATGTTCATATATTCCCAGCAAACATTTGGAGTCACAAATGAGTCTTTAAGGAGTCCTATTTCGGAGCCATTACAGACTCTTTTTAAGACTTACCGGCCTCATAAATTACTACAATCGGACTCTTATTTTACGTTATTCTTTGAGTCTTATGGAACTCACTATATTTGCAAAGGCATTCATCAAAAATTCCTTTCAAATAACATACATACATACTTACGTGCATATACACATTCCAACATGCATTCAATAGCAGCAGCTGCAGCTAAATTTTGTTCATTTTTTGTTTTCTAATTATTTTCAATTTCTGTGTGAACAAGTTTAGATATAAATTTCAAATCTTTATTGTTTTTATATTCGCACAAGGTGCTGGCTCATAACTTGGATCATATATGAATCCTAAAAGATTCATATAAGAGTAAACAATTTTTTGTTTTTGAAACTCATATTTCTTACCCACCTAGGACTCCTTTCGGACTCATATATTCTGAACGCTCAGAATATGTTTGCGGGGA
>NW_016170852.1:10709-15256 GCF_001687245.7 Rhagoletis zephyria
CAACTCCCATCTTTTTGCGCGCTTTGACAATCAGCCGGTTTAATATTTATTTTGTTTCGTCCAAATTCGGGTTTTCATGCAGAAACATAAAACTTAATTACATTGCTGATAATTTTAAAGCAAAATATATAAAATCCACAGCAACTTTTACGGGTAAAACAGCGGTACAAAATTGCTTTCTTGGCGTTCATTGTGGCATACCTTTTGTGTCTGGCGCGTTNTTTAAACTTCTTCTTGCTGGTATTTTCCCTCTTCGTTGTAAAAGCTTCCTTCTTGAAACATGGTCACCTTATCAGCTGACAGCATTCAAACCGCTCGATACCGCTCAAGGCGCATCAACTACAGGTGATAGCGATAGAAGCTATGCTTCTTCTTATGAGCACGCTTGTGTCAAATTATCGTCTGTTTTGCTTTATTTACATATCCGCGTATACATACACATATACGTAAATATATACCCTGCAAACAAATGCTCCCGAAATCTTTAAGAGTTTCGGAAATTCGTTACGATTCTTTTATAGTAAACTTACGTTTTACTAGATTAATCTCTGATAGAAAAATATAAGGTATATTATTTTACTTTTAAACAAAAATTACGATAACTTTTAAAGTATGGTCATCATGGCCTTTTTTTGTCGTTGCTGTTGACCGCGGCGATAGAAATAAATCTATCGTCGCGAACAGTCGTCGAGCAAACTTCGTCGTTTGCTTTGGTTGTGCGCGTTCTCATATAAATCAGTGTGTTTTAATTATCTCGGCGAACATTCGCGACGAAAAATTGCCGTTCGCCGGTGTTGTACTTCTTTTTTTTTAATGCTTTTCGCTGCTTGACAGCACTCCTTCAATTGGCTAGACCCATTTCAGCTGAGGATCTCTACAACGCCATATGTCCAAACTCTTTGACAGTGTTGCCATACTTTTCCACTTCCATTCTCCATCGATGACCGGTGGAAGCAAGTGGTTTACAAACAAAAAATTAAAATAAATTCAATGCAAAAACATTTAGTACCTTTGCTCTACTGAAATATTTGTACTTTAACATCGTATACCTGTTTTACATATTAAATTGACTGGATTTTGTACTATGATTAAACTTCATTTATAAAAAATTTTTATTTTTTTTTTCCTTTCCTTCATTTATAGTTAGGTGTTGTGCTTCAGCTTTAATGTTTGCTCAATAGTGTTGCCAACTTTTCTTTTTCAAAAAGCACCAAAAACTTGGAAAAAAAACGTTTTACCACACTAAAAGCACCAAATGGTTTTGAATCAACTGATGCTTTTTTCAAACACGTTTTTATGAATTTAACAAAAACAAAAATTAACAATATTTGCAAGAATGCATACATAAATCAATAAATAAAACTTTTTCGCTCATAACGATTGAAAAGCCACATGCTATAATGACTCAAGCTTACGACGTAATACCGAAGTACTGCACATTAAAACTGATATATCTCAAGAAGAAAAAAATCTAATCCCAACAAACGAAAATCATGAGTAGAAATGAGCAAAAAAAAAGTTTGTTTTCATTATATTTATAACCTCAAATATCACCAAAAACCGTGATTTTGGCACTTTGAGGTTAGGATGTCTCAAAATTGTAGTGCTAGAGCAATTGTGCGGCCAGATTTGATTCCGCACCAAGGAACAATGGCCCGTAGTCATAGTCAAAATAAAGTCGACTTTAAAGTTAGTTGCAGCTTTTTTGACAGATATCCCATTGAAAATTATGTCAAGAAGCTGCAACTAACTTTAAAGTCGACTTTATTTTGACTATGGCTACGGGCCGATGTGTTTTACTCAGGTGGTACAAAAATAAAAATTTTTACAACTAATTAGAAAAGAAAAAAGGAATACTTACTCGCATATCTACTAGCATTTTCAACGCGAATAGAATTGAACAAGGTGAATTTGCAAGTTCAGCCTTTTATCAATCATGGTTGTATTTAAGTGCATTTAAATTTTGTAGATTTTTGTGAATTCAGTGCTGCTACAGCTTTAAATATTTAAAAATTATTTCAGGTTTTCACTATATCGGAGTAATTTGAGTTCAGAAAAAAAGCACTAAGAAAGGCACTACCCTGCAGTGAAAAATTATCAATTGTTAAAACTAATCAACTTATAGTTAGCTTTTTGGCGAGATTTCGATTAATACCTCACTTTTAATTAGCTATGACAAAACCAACTTAAAGTGAATTGTAAAGTCGTGCAGGAGTCATGCAGACGCAATCGGGAGTTGGTTTTCTTTACAAGTTTCTATTAAATATCCTCATACAAAAATTACTTTCAATACACTTTTTTTCTGAACTTCGCAGATTCTTTTTCATATTCAGGACAAATAAAAGGAAGATCGAAATTTTATACTATCATTTTGAAGTTATGTCTGACGGTGTTCGAATATGGGGCCACCCAGAGCAGAATATGTAAACAAATATGAAATGTAATAAAATAAAGTAAATAAATAAGTAAATAAAAAAGTAAAAAAACAAAAAAATATTTTGTTTTTCTTATTGATATTTTATGTCCAAAAGTAGTTAGTTACAAGTTAGTTGACATGTAATGCAGAGGTATCCAGGTCTGACTTTTTTGCGGCCATCGCCCCACAAAAGTAGTTAGCTTTTTTCGAACAAAATACACAGTTAATAGTTAGCACTAGTGTTCGCGTAAACAGACTAAAGCTAGGTATAAGCTAACGTCCCTCCCTGCAGGGTAGGCACCAAATATTTTTTTTTGGCGTTTTAATTTTCAAAAAGCACTAAATCTAGTGCTTAAAGCATAAAGTTGGCAGCTATGTTGCTCAAGTATCGGATGCGATTTTTAGATGATTGTAATATATTATCGATAGAACAGTTTGATACCTATGTTAAAAGATTTGATTTGTTTTTCGTATTCCTAAAATAAGCTAGTTTACGTATCTCTGACTGAAAAATGGCAACATATTATTTCGTTATTATAGGGCACAACGACAATCCTATATTCGAAATGGAGTTTACGACAGTTAATAAGGAAATGCGTGTAAGTAATGCAGAAGTAAAGTATCTTGGTGAATGATGTATATACTTGGACAAATTTTTACAGAAAGAAGACAGTCGACATTTAAGTCAATTTATTGCTCATGCTGCGTTAGATCTAGTGGATGAGCACAAGTGGAGAACAGCCAATATGCAACTCAAATCTATCGACAGATTCAATCAGTGGTCCGTGTCAGCATATGTAACCGCAAGCCAGATTCGGTTCATCATCGTACACGACAACAAAAATGATGACGGCATAAAGAACTTCTTTAATGAAATGCACGAAACCTATATTAAGCATTCCATGAACCCATTTTATAAAATCAATACTCCTATAAAATCACCGATCTTCGAAAAGAAGGCGCAACTCTTCGGGAGAAAGTGTTTACTATCGTTGTAAATTTAATAGTAGATGGAAAATCCGATTTAAGGGAATTTTGTAGAATGCAGTTTTACTTCGGATAACACCTGTAGTATCTGTTAGTTGGAGGCTGGTACAAAAGGGAAGGGAGCGTTGTACCGCCCACCTATCCAGCTCGAAATAGAAGACCAAAGTATTCAGTCGTGCCTCTTCAAAATAAAGAAAATCGTTGATTTTGCTTACAAAATGCCACAAATATTTAAAGTACACCAAATAAAAGGACTTTTTTGCTTGGACCAAAAATGTTGTAACAGAATAGGTACAAATTCCCCAGAAAGTTTTTCGGGAATGATACCCCAGCATCATGCTGTCCTTGGCCAGATATCTGGATCGTTCCCTACCTTCATAGGTTCAACTCCGGCTACGCTTACCACAGTAGTTTTGCGCGAACATATTATGTTTGGTAATTCTCTAGTATAGGGTAACAACCCCTAAAAAAAAGGTCCGGAAAAGTCGGGAGGGGTACCAAACGACACGCTTCGGTCCCCTTATTAACAATCCGGAGGGGGAGGGCTAATATTATTAACCATTTAAAAGTTATAAACAAAAAACTTTTGTTGAATTTCGTTGTTTTGTATGGGCAATTACCCCGACAAAAATTCACTAAATCACCTGTTCTCACTTTTTAAACACTTAAAATATATAATTTAACTTAATTATTAAACAAAAACATAGTTTTATCAACCTAAGGTAGATTATTTTATTACTAAAAAGAAGTTGACAATCTTTTAGTCTGTTCCTTTGAACTTCGGACTAAAACCTGTGGAATTGTCAAACTACAATTTTACTCTCTTAAATGAGAGTAAAAGGAGAACAGATGCAGAAGTGCATAGGAACGCAAAAAGCACTTAGTCTGTTCCAATAGCAGTCCGGTTTACAGGATTTAGTCAGAACTTACAGGAAGTCGTTCCTATTGACATAAAACCTGNAGAAGTTACAGGATTTAGTCCGGAGTTTTTTTTCCTGTAAGTTCATGAAAAGTGTCAAACGATCAGCTGATTTGCATGTGCAAGCAAAAACAAACAGCGGTGAAAGCAAAATACCTTATATTTCAAAAAAAAAAGGAAGTAAACAACGAAATTTTTGAATATGTATAGATTTTAATAATTATT
>NW_016170853.1:0-2866 GCF_001687245.7 Rhagoletis zephyria
ATGGTCGCCTTTAAACCTGGTCTCCCGCTCTCCCTCAGTTATTCAATTAATATTTACTTAAGCTAGGCCGCTTCAAATATAAATCTACAAATTTCATTATTTTGATTCAGTTGATATAATTTTTAAATATTTTTATGCAGCCCTTTAAAGCTTACACTATTCTTTTATCTGCGTAGAAGAAATTATTTTTAAATACTAATTTCATTTATAAAAAAACCTCTATTTTTGGAGTTATTTTCAAATGGGTGCAGCTCACGTAAATCTTAATAAGTATTTTTCCAAATTATTTTGGTGGATGTCTTAAAATATAATAAATTTTTTTTTTCTGTATGAAAAGTGATGCACCCTAATGTATATACATAAGTATGAATATATTTATTTGCGGTGTGTATGCGACACTTAACAAGCGAATTAGCAAGTTTTGCAAACGATAGTTAGAAGACTGTGAGCTTTTTCAATTGTAATGGCGCGCAAGCTAAATACACTAAAATTATAACTATATGCAAATATGCTTGCATATGTGTGCGCTTTCAATTTGCATAAGCGATCGTAAAAGTTTATGAATTCTTTTGTTTGCATGAAGATCATTGACAGCCCGTAGATTAGCACTTGTGGGTTTCTTGCTGTAATTTTTTTTGCAGCAAATAAATCACAACCCACGCAGTTTTTATTAAGGTAGAGGTAATTTAGATTATACAGAAATATTGTAGTAAATTTGAAAGTGTAATTTAAATCTACTTCTAATTCCTTTACAAACTTAGGTGTGGTGATAAATATTAGAGCACGAGTTATTTTTATCAAAAAGACTTATCTCGCCCCCAAAGCAGTTAAAGAAGCTGACTATACGGCAAAACTGTGCACAGATAGGCATTATTTAGCTTTTGAAAATAAAAAACTTCATAAATGGAAAGAAGTGAATTTCGGGTGCTTATAAATACTATGAGTAGTCTGAACCATCAATTACAATGATTAAGCAGTGATTTTTGGAATTCTATGTGGCCATACCAGCAGAGTTGACATCGAACCTTGAGGTCATCCAAAAGAGGTCGTCACACAGCTCTGGCAAAAATTCTCTCGAAATAATTTCCGTCAAGCCTTTGTCAAAATCTGTTATTACCCTTCTCTCTCCAAACAAATATTAAATAATACAATAAAAATTAATATTATTACCCACGATATTTTGCGCCTTTAACACTTTTCTTATTTCGATTATATCTTATTCTAATTAATTTTTTTATGCAAATAAAATATTTATCACCATTTTGTTGGAACCAATAATATTTCGAACATCAGCATACGCCAAGTACTTCCCCTTTGATGGCATCTAACAAGTACTATCTAATTAGCACCTGCTATCATTGCCGCAAGACATTTTTCGCCAACAAAACAGCAAAGCCAATAAAAATGAGGCGAGAAAGTCAGGCGTCGTAAAAATTTAATCAAACAAACGAAATTGTTTGTAAATATTTTCTGGGAAAATTGTCTGCAGATCCATGCTTGGCATATTAATGTATGCATATATTTATATGTACAAGTACATCCCAGCAAAAACTTTGAAATCGCAAGTGCCTAGATGAGTAACGTGTTCTAGAATGCATTGCTATAAAATTTCATATTGCAATTAACTGCTTTTAGACATTTTTTTTATGATAATCCATAGTAAATTTCGAAATTAAGTCCAACTTCTAAGGGCGGGGGAGGGAATCAAATGGCGTTCGCCAGTGGTATCGCAATGGGCTTTTTCAGCCTAAGTGAGCTTTTCCACAGTGGCAGCTGCTCTAAGCTAAGCTAACCTAACCCTAACCATAAGCCGAAATGATATACGTAACGCATTACAAATTTCGCTTATTATGTTATTATTACCGTAAATTGAAAGTATCATCTATAAGCCATAGATTCACTTACCGGTAAAACTACATATAAATATATCTTCTAAGGAAGAGTGTAAGCGATTCCCTATAA
Source organism: Rhagoletis zephyria (assembly GCF_001687245.7). NCBI lineage: Eukaryota > Metazoa > Arthropoda > Insecta > Diptera > Tephritidae > Rhagoletis > Rhagoletis zephyria. The sequence continues at coordinate 1,963 of NW_016170853.1, forward strand.
TTTTTTCTTCAAACGTCACATTAATTTCTGTGTTAATCATGTTGCTGCTGATACTGGGGCTACGGTTACCACATATTTACAACAAAGCATTACGGATCGTCGAGTACATTGCGCATACGCCATGCTGTGCTCGAATCAGTTGGGGTGCGCTGAGAAAGTCAAACAAATTAATGAGTTCTGACAGTGCAATAAATGGCAACCAATGGTGAATGGCGTGAATGGCGTAAAAGTTTTGCCAAATGCGGCGCCAACAAATCGCAAGCCGCTGATAAACATACGTACACACGTGTATTTTTATTTAGCGCAGAACGATCGGGTGTGAATTATGAAATATTTAACAGAGTAAGAAGTATATGCAAAAATATATGAATATTTAGATATTTCATTACGAGTTTGTGGTTAAAAACATAAATGTGGTTTAAGATTTTTTTGGTGTAAGAAAGCAAGGAACACTGCAACCTAAATGTTATTTTACATATATGCCAATGGTGAATTCCCTAACTATGAGGCCCTAATATATTGTCAGCTTACGATTCATTGCTTGATCCGTCTGTGTACTAATGAGCACACATATCTGTGATCGCAATCAGGGGGCGTCAATACGCCGCAATTCCCGCTCCACAATTTTTAGCTGGCATTTCTTGTAAAAGTAAATGTTTTAAGTAATAATAATATAATAATAATAGATTGGCGCTTACACATATGTTAGTGTTTGGCCGAGCTTCTCCTCCGATTTGTGGCGTGCGCCTTGATGTTGTCACACAAAGCGGAGGGACCTACAGTTTTACGCCGACTCCGAACGGCGATTGTATTTTTATGAGAAGCTGTTTTTCATGGCAGAAATACACTCGGAGGTTTGCCATTGCCTGCCGAGGGACGACCGCTGTTAAGAAAAAACCTTTTT
>NW_016170853.1:3514-15256 GCF_001687245.7 Rhagoletis zephyria
TTTTTTTTCCATACATACCCTAATGTTTTTGGCTAACAAACTACGAAGGCATATGAACAAATTAGATGGGCGATCATGCGATATATCCATTCTGGTCACATTGACCACAAACCCTATTTTCAATTAACAATGGGCTTGTATGTATGGCTTTAATAAGAGTTTTTCCTAAGTAGTTCCAATTCAGCCTTTTATCATACCCACCTTGGTATTACATTTCTTCGGAGTAAACCGAATGTCGAAGAAGGCACACAGAGCAACCAACTTACATACTGCAGGCCAAAGTCCATCAGTTGCCATTTTGAAAGTACCTTTTTTCTATCAAGAAACCAATTACATTCTTAGAGAGTCGTTCACCCGCTTTGACCTTGAAAGTATTTATTTGGTGGTAATCAAATTATTCGTTTTCATATTTATTCTTCTACATACCAACATAAACAAATACATACATATGTACCTATAGTAAAATAGCTCAACTAACTTTCTATTATATACCAGCGTAAGCACAATCAACATAATCGTCGAATAAACAAGCAACCAGCGGCTCTGATCAGCTGATAAGCTAACTTTGCCTCCGATTAAATACCTTTTCTACTAAATGAGGACAACTTGAATATTTAGTTGTGATATTTCAAATAGTTACGCTCGTAAGCATTTAAAAATAACCATTATACCATCAACTGCCAACGAGATTGCCACTGTTAACGTTTTAGAATGTTATAAAAAAATTTCATAGATATCTATGTAGGCAAAAAAAAAAGAAATTACCTTTGGGACGCGGCACTTGAAATACTCTGACAGCTGCTAATTATTTGTTGATTTATCTCGTTGCGCTTTATCTGTAGAGCTTTATTCTTTTGAAAAAGCTCCTAGATGTCTATATACCGTGAGAGGAATGGAGCGAGAATTCGTAGTTTTGATAAGGTACCGTTGATTGCCGCTTAGTTGTAATAATTTCTTTGCAATTATTAACTAATTAATGATGATGTTGGTAAATTTTTTTTTTGGTATGTTTGCAAGGCAACGGAAGTCAAATAAAGTAGACGTGTCAGTGCATATATGGTATTTAATCATTATTATTTCATGTAAATTTTCCCTTTCTGAGGGTACTTGAATCAGAAGGCCATGAAGTTCTGGTCATTCAATACAAACTACAAAGGAGTAAAGAATCAGGCGGCCTTCCTTGCGTCAATAGATCCGAATTAAGGGCTGCCAATAGAACTCTTTTTTTCAAATATGCCGACTGGGAAGCTACCAGAAATATATATACTCGTACATATGTATATACATACGCTTCCACCATACACTTGAATAGAGACACTACTTTTTCGCATTTTTCCGGCTTTTTTCCTTTTATTTACTTTTTATTATTTTCAGTTCATTCTTTAACAAAACCATACAAAAGAGGTTTCAAACTTTGTAGAAAAAAAACAATCATCAAATTTTCATTAAAATTGAAATTTTTTCTTAGAATTTTTACTTTTTTTGGCTATGCAGTTTTGTAGCCCATTAAATTTTAGTACAAACATACATATAAAAAAATGCAAGTTCGAAATAGCTACAAATTAAAGTTGATCTTTGATAATTTTTTTGGCATAAAAATTCAGCAAAAATTGCTGAAGAGCATCAAGAGCATGGTTAAAATCAGCAATAATCTCTAGATACTTCCAATTTACACTTTATTCTACCAAAATTGTATGGGTTACATAACTGCATATCGAAAAAAATCAGAGAAGAAAGTTTGAAATTTTGATGATTTTTTTTTTTTTAATTATCTACAAAGTTTAAAACTTGTGTTTACAAGGTTTTTGTTAGAGATTGAACTATGTACATACATTTTCATTGAAATATAATCGAAACTAAAGAAATGAAAAATAATCCAGAAAAAAACGAAAAAGCATAAATATTTATTTGTATAGAAATTATATGCACATACTATACATATGCATACAGGCACATAGGAAATAAATACACGCAAAATACAAGCAAATATAATTCATTCATCATTCTTGTACACCCCGTTTTTGGCTCACTTTCTCTTTGCTTCCCCCCCTGCGTCCATTTTGCTACACTTGCACTCACACATATAAACAATTATATTATGAAATTTAGCATACTTTTAGGCATTACCAAAAACCGTATGCGCTAATTCTGTTTTTGCATGTAGAATATGTGTGTGTGTGTGTGTGCGTGTGTGTGGGTGTGCAAATAAACGCTCGTTCAAGCATTATCTTATTTTATAACTAAGTAAATTCTCTCTTCACCCCCTGCTAACTCACCTGTTGTGATGTGGATGATGTTTCCTTAACGCTACTACTAGAACTGGAACTTGTATTTATGTGTCGCCCCACAGTCGTTGTTGTTGCATTGCTTAAACCATTATTAGCGCCGCCACCATTGCAGCTAACCGCTGTGAGGCCATTAATGGCGGGCGTTGAGACTGTGGTCACTGTACCGGTGCCGACGCCGCCACTTGTTGTTGGTGTATTGCCGCTATTCTTCTTGTGGAAATTTTCAATTAACGACGCTGCTGGACTGGCAACGCCACTATGTGAACTATCCGAAAAATCAGACATCTGCAAAGGAAAGAAAGCATATAAAATATTTGTGAAAAGCTGTTTTATCAATAAAAAAAATTATTACGCATTAAAATTTCTAATAATTCGCCTAACAGTTTTTAATGCATGCGAAGTCAATAAAAAATTTTATGAGCATTTTTGAGAGAACAATTTTAATATCCTGCCAATGGAAATATCTACATGCTTACAAATATTAAAAACAGATTGCAAAGTAATTGGTACTCCAACTAAATAAATGCATTTTATTTTATTTATTTGAATGTTTTGTAAGTAAATAAGTACTACTTAAATACAAAAATTCGCTCACTTGTTGAAGGGGAACTTTCTGACCGCAGCCAAAGGTGATTTGCTTTAAAAAAATATTGATTTTTTTTTTGCTTTTCGCTATTGATAAGCAAATATGTGCATAAATGTGTATATTTGTATATTCGCTAGACATGCTGTCGTCTAGTACAAAGTTGTGGCTTTAGAAAAACAATCTGAATAAAAGTAGCACAATCCTAGATTTGATGGTCTGATAAGTTGCTGCAAAGTGCAAGTTTTAATCATTTTGATAGCTGAGAATTTAGTAGAATAAATGGATTTGCGGCGGTGCATTTAATCTTAGAGAGTGTTAAAGTTCAGTTAAAGATGCATGATAAGCAGTGAAACTAAAAAAAAAAATATATATATATATATATAAGCTGACTTAGGAAGGCATTATAAAACATTTGATTTATAACACTTGGCAGATTGATTAAATTCAGAAAATACTCAAGTAGGTATTACAGTTTTCTGCCACTAAAATAAATTTTTCTGCCATTAAAATAAATTGTTATACAACACAATTAATGCTTTAAAACCTACATGAGAAAATGACCCTAAGAAAGAATTATAAAAAAATTGGGCCGGAAATGAAATTGGAGCTCTAGCAAAGTGTCTTCCACGTAATTGGGTATAAGAAACTGCAAAGATTTTTGTCTAAATTATTCATGGAAACCAATTAACTTCCTTCGAAAGTTCGTATTTCGACCGAGAAAATTGGTTAAAAAAAAACCGGGAAGTCCTTTAAGCGACTGCCAATAAGCTGGGTATTACTGTAATCGGAAAGGTTACGCACTGTTCATATGAAGGACAAATAGTTTCGGCGCCTCTCTGACTATTTCAGAACTAACACATGTATACTTGCCCTTGTAAAATCCGCTGTGAACTCTCTTAATGTTTCCCGTAGGAACTTGCCAAAAGAAAATTTTCGGCAGCGCAGCTCTACTTAAAAAAAAATAAAGAAAATAGCAGTGTGTCTGGGCCACACTACAGAAACAAAACTTCCTTCGATTCATTTTCAGTTCTTTTGATACTGTAGATTTTGTATTACTCTTAATACTAGCTTAAGTCTTCGTATTAGTATTCGTCTTCGCATTCGTATTCGCGTCCAACTTTGTATTCGACTGTGTAAGTATTCGTCTTCGTATTCACCTTCGTTTTTAAAGTCGTATTCATCTTCGTATTCGTATTCCATGTCGCATGCAACTTCGTATTCGCATTCGCGTTTGTCTTTGTTTTCGAATTCAAGTTCTTCTTCGTCATCGTTTTGGTCTTTATTTTCGTCATCATGTTCACGTTTGTTTTTGACGCCGTATTCATCTTCGTATTCCACCTCGCATTCTACATCTACCTATTTGTCGTCTTCTTCAGGTTTGTTATTAACTTCGTATCGGTCTTTGTACTCGTATTCTTATCGTATTCGTGTTTTTTGTTCCAACTTACGTCTTCATATTTGTATGTGTCTTCGTATTCGTTTTTGTTTTCGTATCCGTCTTTGCTTTCGCTGTCGCCTTTGGCTTTGGCTTTTTCTTTTTTTTACCCCTTTTTTTGCCTTAATCTAAAACTTAACCTCAAACCGTTGCCAAGCATGTTTCAATAATTCACTCTAAATATTACTGAAGGCGAAAATAGAAAAGAATATACGGCGAATATCACCGTTTGTTAGTTCACTGCCCCCGCTAAAGAAATATCACTTCAAAAAGTATCTGGTCAACAAGAGTTTTTCTTTCTATGAGGGATCCCATAAACTATGACAATTTTAAAATTTAAATTTATGAAAATTATCCAAGCAATTAAACAACTCCAAAAGCTTCAATTCTAAATAAGAACTGGAACCGGCTTGACTTAATATAAATTTGTTACATATTCTCACACTTATTTAAAAAAAAAACTGAAGCAAAACACGAACCCATTTCTTTATGTTTTTCATCGAATTGTGAAATATGAAGAACTGGTTTAGATTTTCAAACGCGCCACCCACGCTAAAGAGTTCTTGAATTGCTGATATCGCGCAGAGCCGGTCGCTACGGCAATTGTTAGCAACAAAAAAATAAATTACCCACGCAGTAGAGTAGGTATGAATATGTTTGCATACATATAAGTGTATGTTCATATCGACATGTATAACAAAATAGTAATAATAAAGCAAAGTACATTGTACACTAGGGTGGTCCGAAAATTCTTGTGAAAGAAGTAAAGTCCTAGAAGTTGTCTATATCGAAAAAATATAAACCTAGTTTTTATTTCGAAATCAAAAAGTATTTAAAGGTCGCTTAAAGCGCTCAAAGCGCTCATGCATTTATACGAAAAAAAAAAAACATTTTTTCGTAGAACTGGCATAGAGTTCCTTAAAATCAATATTTTCCAATAATAATACCGAAGTGTTTATTTTACCATTTTTTAATAACAAACGATTTTTTATGGGTCTCCCCATAGCATTTATTTGGGTTTTTGAGGACCCAATATACTAAAAATCTGTTAAATAATCCATTGGGTATTATTACTGGAAATCACCTGAAGAGAAACAGAGTTTTCCGATCGAAAAATATTGTTTTTTAGGAATTATATTATATTTATTTATACGAAAAATTGTTTTCTTTGTTTGAGCGACCTCTAAATATCTTTTTATTTTAAATTAAAAAACAGGGGTATATTTTTTCGGATTTTATCTACTTTTTTGGGTCACCCTAATGTAAACGCAATCTATTCTTAAAAATAATCAGTAGTAAGGCTTTCTAGCAGGCTTCCGTTTTAATATTTTGAGGCGCGATGGGTATTCATTGTTCGAAGATCTTCAAACATAACTTCTAAAGAAAATGTCTTATCGAAAAAGCGCTTCCTGAAAGCTATAATACGCTCTTTAAATTGCTATTTGGGTATTTAGATATGAACTTATTTATGTATGAACATATAGTCGCATGTGTTTGTTTTTATCTTTGCTTCTGTTTTGTTCTTCTATTTACAAATCTAAAATACATTTCACACACTCATTTCGTTATGTGTAAGTATGTACTACTAAGAACAAGAAATCCATAAAAAATATTTATTTTTTTTTATGGGCACGAAATATTGAAGTGCTAAGCCAATGTTCATTAAACGCCAAATACAGGCAGCAGCCACATGTGGCGGCAGTAAGTACTTTTTCGGACATGTCCATCGTGGCATAACGTCTTCACGGCAAGAAAGAATATGTAAAATAAATCATAAATGGCTGAGAAATTAATTTCAAATGCATATGCAAATAGGCCATACATATATTTGTACGTCTGTATGTTTATGAATGTGTACATTGCCATTAAACTTATTAGCCCCGCTAGCTTAAGCCCAGCTAAGAAAACCTATCATAGTGATATCAATCCATAGCTTAGCTCTAAATAGTAAAATATGTAGTTGAGCGAAGCAGGTGCTCTTATAGTCTATTTAAGAATATGAAAATTTGATGCCGATGAATTCTTTTGCTATAGTTTAATACATACTTGCAACTCAATCAATAACTCTACAAACAAATTAGCTGCTATTACCGTCCAACCAAATCTTTCCCCACAGCACAGTTGCAATTGCAATTTATTACGAAATCACCAGCTTTAACTTGATTGATCATTGAGCATTCATGGTGGAAGACAAGTTTCTTAATATCTCACTACATTGCAGTATGGCTTAACCAAATGTCTTCAACGCTTGAAACCCGGTAGCAATTAGCTGTGTAAAATAATTGCAACGCATAGGTAAGACAACTTGCACACCCAGTAATTAAAAATATAATTAACACACATACATACATATTTGAAATCCGTTCATAGCTTGATGTCATAAATTTGAAAATATTACAGTTCGTTTTGAAACGTCAACATTTATCGAGGTTTGCCATTTCTTGCCGATAGCGACTGCTGTTAAAAAAATGTAAAGTATCGATCGGACAAGAATTCGAATCCAGGCCCCACTTTGCGGTAAAACACATACAAATCTGGATGTGTAAGCCATCGTGGACCGATCCTAACGAAAAGGCGTGGTGGGCTGCATCAGCCAAAATATATAAAGTCAGAAAAATGAGCAGCTTCCAATGAGCAACTTGGACAGGTGCGACAGTAGTCATTAATTCGTACACAACTGATTCACTCAACGTAAACGGCGAAAAGGAAACTCCGCAATCAGACGGAGAGTCTGGCAGCTGGAGCCAGTTAAAGTAATATCATTGACTTTAAAAATAAGTGTCGTAGTTTTGGTGAAATTTCAGTGTGGGGTAAGATTCTTACACTGACAGACCCAAACTATCTCCTTATACATTACTACTAGCAATTATTTCAATCAGTTGGGCTGTTACGATATACAAAGCCATTGTCGCGCTGGCCTCAACGGCAACAAACTCCAAACCAGTCACGAGATTGTAAGATGTTGTTCGCTCGAATTAATCCAAAGAGAAATACATTTACAATTCAAGAAATAGACTGCAGCATGACGGAGAGGGGTGGGTAACTCAATACATTTTCAGAAAATTACCAGTTAAAAGGCAACTTCAGTTCCTAAGGACAGCTAACATCAAAAGCCTCAGAAGAAAATGGTGTGAAAATAGGGCTCTAAGCGTTCATTTGGTTCTGACCTGGCAACACTAAACCAACTAAACAACCAATGGCTTAAAAAATCTGACTTGAAATTGAAATAGATATTTAGTTACATATTTAACTATAATTCGGCTTTATTAAGTGATTTAGCTCGTTCGCCAGCACTTTTTCCAAAAATACATTTTAATTTCGCAAAGATCTAGTTATTCTCATTTTCGTTGTTGGTGTTTCCGACAGGGTAGGAGTGTGATGTAATGTGGAACGCTTTTCCGTCATCCCTTGTCAAATTTGGTTTGGAGACAAACCGGTTTCCGCGTTGTGCCATCTTCAGTGTCATTTTTCGTTCTCTAGTTTAATTTTTCGATTTACTAAAACTATTTAATATACCAGTTAGAGATTGTTTATTAAAATATCTTAGATTTTCAAATATGGAAACAATTATACGTTGGAGTATGTTACTCCACTAAGGGACGAGTATACGACGTAATTTTTTTTTAGTCTTACAAAAATGTAAAACGTTGTTTCATGGTCTTATGCTGGATTTCCACTAGGCATTAAATGGCACAAATGACAAATGACAAAGTTGGGCATTAAAAAATAACCGTGTCATTACATTAAAAAAATAGTCATTGAGTTAATTTCCACATGGCATTTTTTTAAATGGCATACATTTTTTGTCATTTCAATGCCTAGTGGAAATTCGGCATTAGTTCGAGCATAAATCACACAACCTTGGCAACTACGATATAAAGTTACCAAAATAAACAATAATAACAATAACAGAAATTATATAATTTTCATACGTTAGATTCGAAAAGTACTGCATACATATGAACATATTTTAAAAATATGAATAACTCAATATGCATACCAAATAATTGCCACAAGTGGAACGCAGCAAAATCATAAATCATAAAATTGTAGATGACAAATGCACATACATACAAACATAGATAATTCAAAAAAATCGTTAATGACTTCATTATGTTTAGATATTTACTCGTACAGAAAAACTTGCGAAATATTTTGGATAAAAGGCACAAATTATCATCGCAGTGACAGTAATTTATGCGCTTTATGCCGCTTAGCGTAAACGATTGATGTCTGCAAGCCGTAGATATGTAGATATTTATTTACATATGTCCATACAGTGTGGTGCGTAAGTATGTACCATAGATAACTAAGTTTTAATAAATCGTTAAAGCTGCAAAAAGTGACAATCGCAACGGCGCTCATTACATTGAAGACTTAATTTTTCAAAGCAGCTCAAGCCATACGAATAATTAATTTCATATAAACAAATTCGCCACAACACCAATAAATCTACAATTGTGGATGAGTTGCATTTAGAGATATGCTATTTTAGGTGCTTTTGCAAATGAGCTTTAAGTTGACGTTGCTGCTCGCCTATTACCCATACCTACTCGTATAAGCCAAGTTAGCTGCTTTAACTTTGCATTTGAACTGACTGCTATTTAGTTTTCTATTTGCATATAAATTTAACATTTTTAATTAGAATACATAAAAAATGCATTGGCGTATAAATCTCAAATGCAAATCNATTTGAACTGACTGCTATTTAGTTTTCTATTTGCATATAAATTTAACATTGTTAATTAGGATACATAAAAAATGCATTGGCGTATAAATCTCAAATGCAAATCGGGGGCTGTCAAAGTAAATCCCACGTTTTGTTGCACTTTTGTGTTAGCATAAAAAATGAATTGTGAGCAAAAATAAGTACCCATGTCTAAAAGACTGGGGCACATAAGTACATATGCGTTTGTACGCGACTATGGCCAGCCTAGTAGGGAAAAGGTGGACTAAAGAAATAGTACAAAATATGGAAGGTAAGCTTGTAGGAGAAAGGTGGCCGAGCGTTTATGTCTCATGTCGTTTTCCAAAAAAAGCTGCCTTTTCTATGAAAGTTCCTTTANTAGCATAAAAAATGAATTGTGAGCAAAAATAAGTACCCATGTCTAAAAGATTGGGGCACATAAGTACATCTGCGTTTGTACGCGACTATGGCCAGCCTAGTAGGGAAAAGGTGGACTAAAGAAATAGTACAAAATATCGAAGGTAAGCTTGTAGGAGATAGGTGACCGAGCGTTTATGCCTCACGGCGTTTTCCAATCTATCCGCATTTTCTATAACAGTTCCTTTGAGCTTCGAGTTGTCGATCTATATTTTTTTTTGTTCATTCGCTGTTTCCTACTTTGCGCTTTGGACTAGCGGCGAGAATACCTTTTCCCCATAAAACTTTGTTTCACTGCCGCAGAGGTTAGCAGAGGAAGGCCTACTACTTATGCGGTATAAAGACGAGCGCGAGAAGGAATTGGCGTCAGTTGGACGGAAAAGAAACGTCTAATAAGGAAAAAATAGGAATTTGCTTCTCTGCTTCACCGTCAGCTCGAACTTTTTGGCGCAGCTTGCCAAAAACGATGAGGTCAGACGGATTTAGCCTCCTTTTCTAAAGCTTTAGCGGGTATGCTAATCTGGATCATTTGCCTCTGTCACTGCCGTTGAGCTAGCGCAGGCGACCCGATGGGAAGTCGAGTGGCTGTCTGTAAAGGACTTTATACCTATCCTTCCTTGGCTTGTTTTATAGTAATGCCCATTTCAGGCCGACTAAGTTGGTCCATCTGGCTGCCATTCGCTCATTAAGAATTTACTTTAGCTCTTTTGATTTAAGTAGTCTCTTCAGTGGGGACTTGACAAGACTTTTTGAGCCGTTGGGACTTTGTCTACCTCGTCATTGCTATTGCCGTCGCTGTATTATTGGCTATTATTGGCATGTCCAGCGGCAGCACTTAGGTGTAGATGCGAGGCTTTTCGAAAATTATTCATCTTTTATCATCTGATTCTCTTATCACATACTTAGATGAGACCTTTCGGTGACCGGAAAATAGGAAAGGGCAAACTCTTACGCCACAGCAAGCGGACTCTAATTCCCGGAGGCGGACAGGTGCTTGGGAGCCTCTGTTAAAATTCTGAGGGAAAGAGCCTGGCTGCAAACCCTCATATGGGCAAAAAACACTTAACACTCTTCGACACTCAATCAGAAGGATGCGATTCCTCATCTCGCTCTTGTTTCGGTCTAAAAATATGAGAGTGGGACTGTGCGCTCATATATACTCTACATTCTACACTGGACCCCTAAGAAAAGGACACGATGCAAGCAGAGCTTAAAAGAGACCAGCGGCAAAATTCTGAAAACATTAAGCCATTTTACCAACGGTCCTCTTCCGTTCAAAGAATCGCTCCGTAAATATTCTTCCAAATCAGCTTCAAATTCTTGGCTGGGCTCTGTTCTTTACATTTCCATATGAATTTATGAATGTACTTTGTGTACATACTTGTCTCAGTTTACAGCAATTGTTGATTTTATTTCTGTTTTAACTTATCTGCATACATCATTTTTTATTCCTAACTGATATGTAAGTACATAACCGTATTGAAAATAGTAATTCACATGCTAATAACGATACTCAAACATAAAGTGAATACAATTAAATGCGAATATGTTAATAGTCTCAGCAAGTACGAATATATACATATGCACATATATACATACATACATACATTAGACCGGGTCGATCCTCATACAAAAGGAAAAAAAACACAAACCTGGGAACTTACTTCGAGAAGATTTTGACACAATGAAAATATTCTCACCAAGTGAACTTTCCAAGCAGTGGAATAATTGCGAACTCTACTTCGTGACCCAGTCTTATGTATATTTCCATTAGTTTCGGCGAAATATTAGATACAAATTATTCATAGAGAAGATTAGGTTCGGTTGCAGTGGCTGTCGGCATATTTATGCTCTCAATTGGGCTCGTTGTGGTACCAGTATGCGGAGTTGACAAACTTGAGCTCAGATTTCCAAAGGTTCACAAGGCAATTGCCTTACTGATGCAGACTCCTCCTCGTCTCAAGGGCTTCTGCTGAAGGAAGTCATTCAACGGCGCGCAGAGTATCTCCCGCGGCCTCGCACGAGTGATGTGACCGGTCAGCAGATCCATAGCCAAGAAGATTTCTCCTCTGCTGTTCAAGCTCCGTTCTGGCCACATGAGTTTAGTTATTTTGCAGGGTTCTACTAGTTGTTTCCATATTGCGCCTGTTTTTGAGGAGACCGGTATATTTAGCTAGCAGGTAGCGAGCGGCATGGCATGCCCAATCTCTTCTAAGATGGCGAAAGTGGAAGCTCGCTACATTGGAAGGCGCTGCAGTCGTCTGGTAGGCGGGATGACTTTTCTACTTGTAGTTGCTCCGAATACACTCCCACTCCGTATTTTTTTTTT
>NW_016170854.1:0-2300 GCF_001687245.7 Rhagoletis zephyria
TTCAATTGACGGTTTTTGTTGTTGTTGGAAAGCATTGAGTGGTTTAGTGGAAACAGACTCTATGGAAATAACACGAACTGCATCGATGATTTCGTCTGCCTTTAGCGACTCCTGCGATGACTGCTCGCACGGAGAAGGGACGTTGGATCCAAAAATCCTTAATAAGTTGTTGACCGCGTGTGACGTCAGTGCGCTGTAATTTCGTGAGCATGTGGCTTGGTTTGTTGTAGCCCAATTGTATCCCGGTAGTCAACTGTTCCAATCTTGCTATTGGAGATGCGGAAAACTTATTGATTATTGTACGTCGAAGTGTACCATAGCGGTCTTGTGCTGGAGGTGTGCGAACAATTTCGAATGCTTGTTCGTGTAGTCGCTCGGCCATGTACATAACTGCTAAGTTAAATATTTCCTGGTCTTGGTTCATTTTTCCAAAACCGTGGATTCGGTAAAAAGCTTCAAAACGTGTAAACCACGACTTAACATAGAGTAGCCATGTAACTGAGGCACTTGTACCCGTGCAGTAAAAGTGCTGATATCAGCAGATTAGTCTGCGGTTTTGTAGAAGTACCGGCGCTGTTATCTATCATAGTTCGCATTCGGCATGATGATGCGTTTTTTGTCTCGAGAACGTTCTAAGAATTTCTAGCGAAAAGCAAATGTGAATGTGTTTGCACGATTCGCAAAATGGGGCACGATTGCTTATGTGTGTGTGTAACTCGTAGAATGCCACAACTCTTCTGAGTTTGCTCAAAATCGAAGCATCGGGGTCACCAATATAGTTATTTAGTTAACCATTTATTTAATACTTTACCAAATACAACTTAATCTACTTAACAAAAGCAAATTTTATTATATGATTTTATGCTGCTGTAGTATGATACGACGGTATAACAAGAAAGAAAAAACCCGAAGTGAAGAGAACCAGGGTTGCAGGATACATCAAATACACTGGAAGTAGAGATGCATTAAAAAGTAGTTTTGCTGAGTTGCCATAAACATTTCAAAATAAATGTATTTTTTGATTATTTTTCGGTCCTTGTTTTTATTTAGTGCCTTATTTTGCTTTCTTCTTTTAGTGCCTTATTTTGCCTTTTCCTGCCAATTTTCCCTTTTTTATAGGTTTTTAGGTCCTAAAATCCGTTCCCTGGTAATAATGTTGTGTGTGAACTCCAAACTCATTAAGTACCGCCGCCGAGAAGTAGTTGGATTTCAGCGAGGCCGAAAGAACAACTGGTACGATGAGGAATGTCAAGAAGCCGCAGAGAAAAAAGATGGCGCCTATAGAGCCACGCTGCGATCGGGCGCAACGCGAGCCACGTGGGACATCGATATCATCGACATCGATATTATCGATAAAAACAATGGTCTTCTCGGGATTGGATAGAGAAGCAAAGCGAATGGGTGTGGTGGTGAACGAGGAAAAAACCAAGTATCTCCTGTCATCACACAAACAGTCAGAGCGTACGCGTCTTGGCACCCACGTCACTGTTGACAGTTACAAGTTTGAAAAAGTAGACGACTTTGTTTATTTGGGATCCAACATTAACACCAATAATAATATCAGCCTTGAAATCCAACGGAGAATCACTCTTGCTAACAAGTGCTACTTTGGGCTGAGTAGGCAATTGAAAAGTAAAGTCCTCTCTCGTCGTACAAAGAACACACTCTATTAGTCACTCATCATGCCTGTGCTGGTGTATGGCGCGGAAGCATGGACAATGAAAGCATCTGATGAGGCGGCTCTTGGAGTTTTNCTTCTGAGTTTGCTCAAAATCGAAGCATCGGGGTCACCAATATAGTTATTTAGTTAACCATTTATTTATACTTTACCAAATGCAACTTAATCTACTTAACAAAAGCTAATTTTATTATATGATTTTATGCTGCTGTAGTATGATACGACGGTATAACAAGAAAGAAAAAACCCGATGTGAAGAGAACCAGGGTTGCAGGATACATCAAATACACTGGAAGTAGAGATGCATTAAAAAGTAGTGTTGCTGAGTTGCCATAAACATTTCAAAATAAATGTATTTTTTGATTATTTTTCGGTCCTTGTTTTTATTTAGTGCCTTATTTTGCTTTCTTCTTTTAGTGCCTTATTTTGCCTTTTCCTGCCAATTTTCCCTTTTTTATAGGTTTTTAGGTCCTAAAATCCGTTCCCTGGTAATAATGTTGTGTGTGAACTCCAAACTCATTAAGTACCGCCGCCGAGAAGTAGTTGGATTTCAGCGAGGCCGAAAGAACAACTGGTACGATGAGGAATGTCAAGAAGCCGCAGAGAAAAAAGATGCCGCCTA
>NW_016170854.1:2438-4555 GCF_001687245.7 Rhagoletis zephyria
AACAGAGGAAGAGGAAGGCCTCCTCTGCGTTGGAAAGACCAGGTGGAGAAGGACTTGGCTTCACTTGGCATTTTCAATTGGCGTCAGTTAGCACAGAAGAGAAATGACTGGCGTGCTGTTTTGGACTCGGCCAAAATCGCTTAGGCGGTTACAGCGCCAATAAAGAAGAAGAAGTGATCTCCAAAAAAAATAGAATTAATGGGAGTATTTTAACACATACGTCCGATGTAAGCTTAACCTAAAAATACCATAAATGCCATCATTATTATATGAGGTTACGTTAAAAGTCGGGAATATGAGCCAATTGTTAGTTGCTCTTGTACGCGCTTTCTAGTGAACACGTTTCGCGCATAGGCGGTGAGCGTGCATGGTTCACGATGCGTACGCCCTGTGACAAATGTTGCTGTAAGTAATAAACAGAAAAGATCTAACAAATTTTTTTTACAAATATTTTCTTCAATAAATACAGTTTTCGAAAATATAAACAAAATGGAAAACACTTATTGAGAACATATTTTTAATGCAACTTGAATATTTATAATGTTTAAATTTTAAAATTTTTTTTCTAAATTATAAAAATATTTTTTTTTTTAAGCTCTAATGTCACTACGCTTAAAAAAAAATTTATCAACTTTCGTTAAATACTTTAAGAGAAAATGAGTTTTGAAAAAAAGATTGCTTAAAAATATAATTGCTTATAAAAACTTTAAACNTGTGAACTCCAAACTCATTAAGTACCGCCGCCGAGAAGTAGTTGGATTTCAGCGAGGCCGAAAGAACAACTGGTACGATGAGGAATGTCAAGAAGCCGCAGAGAAAAAAGATGGCGCCTATAGAGCCACGCTGCGATCGGGCGCAACGCGAGCCACGTGGGACATCGATATCATCGACATCGATATTATCGATAAAAACAATGGTCTTCTCGGGATTGGATAGAGAAGCAAAGCGAATGGGTGTGGTGGTGAACGAGGAAAAAACCAAGTATCTCCTGTCATCACACAAACAGTCAGAGCGTACGCGTCTTGGCACCCACGTCACTGTTGACAGTTACAAGTTTGAAAAAGTAGACGACTTCGTTTATTTTGGAACCAGCATTAACCCCAATAATAATGTCGGCCTTGAAAACCANAATCCAACGGAGAATCACTCTTGCCAACAAGTGCTACTTTGGGCTGAGTAGGCAATTGAGAAGTAAAGTCCTCTCTCGTCGTACAAAGAACACACTCTATTAGTCACTCATCATGCCTGTGCTGGTGTATGGCGCGGACGCATGGACAATGAAAGCATCTGATGAGGCGGCTCTTGGAGTTTTCGAGAGAAAGATTCTGCGAAAGACTTACGGACCTTTAGGCGTTGGTGATGGCGAATATCGCAGACGATTTAACGGTGAGCTGTATGAGCTTTACAACAATATAGACATAGTGCAGCGAATTAAAATTCAGCGGCTCCGCTGGCTTGGCCATGTCGTCGAACGCTCCTCCTCTGAAAATATTCAACGGGCCGCGATCTGGTAACAGAGGAAGAGGAAGGCCTCCTCTGCGTTGGAAAGACCAGGTGGAGAAGGACTTGGCTTCACTTGGCATTTTCAATTGGCGTCAGTTAGCACAGAAGAGAAATGACTGGCGTGCTGTTTTGGACTCNTGCTTTAAAAATACCACAAATGCCATCATTATTATATGAGGTTACGTTAAAAGTCGGAAATATGAGCCAATTGTTAGTTGCTCCTGTACGCGTTCTAGTGAACACGTTGCGCGCATAGGCGGTGAGCGTGCTTGGTTCACGATGCGTGCCCGCTGTGACAAATGTTGCTGTAAGTAATAAACAGAAAAGATCTAACAAATTTTTTTTACAAATATTTTCTTCAATAAATACAGTTTTCGAAAATATAAACAAAATGGAAAACACTTATTGAGAACATATTTTTAATGCAACTTGAATATTTATAATGTTTAAATTTTAAAATTTTTTTTCTAAATTATAAAAATATTTTTTTTTTTAAGCTCTAATGTCACTACGCTTAAAAAAAAATTTATCAACTTTCGTTAAATACTTTAAGAGAAAATGAGTTTTGAAAAAAAGATTGCTTAAAAATATAATTGCTTATAAAAACTTTAAAC
>NW_016170854.1:4815-15255 GCF_001687245.7 Rhagoletis zephyria
AAAAACCAAGTATCTCCTGTCATCACACAAACAGTCAGAGCGTACGCGTCTTGGCACCCACGTCACTGTTGACAGTTACAAGTTTGAAAAAGTAGACGACTTCGTTTATTTGGGAACCAGCATTAACACCAATAATAATGTCAGCCTTGAAATCCAACGGAGAATCACTCTTGCCAACAAGTGCTACTTTGGGCTGAGTAGGCAATTGAGAAGTAAAGTCCTCTCTCGTCGTACAAAGATCACACTCTATAAGTCACTCATCATGCCTGTGCTGGTGTATGGCGCGGAAGCATGGACAATGAAAGCATCTGATGAGGCGGCTCTTGGAGTTTTCGAGAGAAAGATTCTGCGAAAGATTTACGGACCTTTACGCGTTGGTGATGGCGAATATCGCAGACGATTTAACGATGAGCTGTATGAGCTTTACAACGATATAGACATAGTGCAGCGAATTAAAATTCAGCGGCTCCGCTGGCTTGGCCATGTCGTTCGGATGGACAGAAACGCTCCTGCTCTGAAAATATTCAACGCGGGCCGCGATGCTGGTAACAGAGGAAGAGGAAGGCCTCCTCTGCGTTGGAAAGACCAGGTGGAGAAGGACTTGGCTTCACTTGGCATTTCCAATTGGCGTCAGTTAGCACAGAAGAGAAATGACTGGCGTGCTGTTTTGGACTCGGCCAAAATCGCTTAGGCGGTTACAGCGCCAATAAAGAAGAAGAAGTGATCTCCAAAAAAAATAGAATTAATGGGAGTATTTTAACACATACGTCCGATGTAAGCTTAACCTAAAAATACCATAAATGCCATCATTATTATATGAGGTTACGTTAAAAGTCGGGAATATGAGCCAATTGTTAGTTGCTTTTGTACGCGCTTTCTAGTGAACAGGTTTCGCGCATAGGCGGTGAGCGAGCATGGTTCACGATGCGTACGCGCTGTGACAAATGTTGCTGTAAGTAATAAACAGAAAAGATCTAACAAATTTCGAAAATATAAACAAAATGGAAAACACTCATTGAGAACATATTTTTAATGCAACTTGAATAATTATAATGTTTAAATTAAAAAAAAAAAATTCTAAATTATAAAAATATTTTTTTTTTAAAGCTCTAACGTCACTACGCTTACAAAAAAAATTTATCAACTTTCGTTAAATACTTTAAGAGAAAATGAGTTTTGAAAAAAAGATTGCTTAAAAATATAATTGCTAATAAAAACTTTAAACATTAAAATTTTTCAAAAAATTCTCAGAATCCCTTTCACGTCTATAAACCTTTCTACTCACAAATTTTCACGCAAAAACTCAAACTCGACTGATATCCGAGGTCCAGTTGAGAAGTTTTCACCCATTGAGATGCGGCCCCATCTGAAAAACATGACACTTTATATTGCCTGATCCGAATTTGCTTTTCAAATGGGCGAGGAGTCTACCGTTAAATAAATGAACTGCATTTGAATCATGATGTAGTTTTCAGCGAAATCTAACGCAACAATGAATTTTCCTTCTATAATGGTCTTTTTCGTCTCCTCAAAATGTGCAGCCTGGGACCGCGCTAAAAAATCATGTTTTACAACAGTAGGCAAATCCTTGGTCAGTTGCTGCAAAAATTCTTCTCTTGATGAAGAATATATTAAATATATTAAATTAATACATTAAATATGTTAAATTATGGGTTGAAAAATATTGATTGTCCAAATAATGCATTGCACAAACCTGTCTGTACTTGTCCATTCTCGGAATTCAATTTCTGAAATTTGGTGTGATTCTAGTAAGGGCTTTAAATTATCTGTAATCTTGCTGGGTCCAGGGCAGTTCTTGCAAGCTAAAACACAACAATCTGGATTTGCGGAATTGCACAACATGTCTTTGAATGTGTTTCTGTAGTTGGTTTCGACTTAGGGGTTTTTGTTTTAGTTCTTGATTTATATCACTACGAAAAATTAGTTTTTACATAAACGTACATTTAATAACACCAAGTAGGTTGCAAATTTTAAAAAGTTTTCCGAATTGTAGTAGTTAACTGTAATGCGAAAAAATCAACTTTTACACCTCGAGCAACCCTTCTCTTAGCATTCAAAGGAAATTACAACCATGCCGATGACTAATTTTCCACAACAACTTGACTGTACTAAAAATAACTTATAATTTCTAAATTTTCAGTTATATGACGTTAAGCGAGAATTCAAACAAGCCAAAAATAAGAATTTTTTCTTGAAGGCGGAATTTACAGAAAAATACAAGTTTTTGAAAAATTAGACACGGATTTGGGAAGCAAAGGCCCGTAGTTATAGTCAAAATTAATTCGAATCTAAAGTTAATTGCAGCTTTTTTGACAGGTATCCTCTTGAAAATTATGTCAAAAAGCTGCAATTAACTTAGATTCGAATTAATTTTGACTATAACTACGGGCCTTGTTGCCCAAATCCGTGTCTGAGAATGGGAAAATACTGACTACATGTTAATAAGTTGGTTAAGGAGCCGAGTTTCTCTTCCATAGATGTACTGTGTAAAAAATGTCCGCGCTTTTCGGTGGATACATTTGGATACAGTTTCCGATTTTTTATGGATACCTTAAAGGCTAAGGCAGTGGTAACACTGTTAATCACCCCATTGTTCACTCAAACTTGCTCTCACTAAAAAATGCTACATCTTACAATTGCTTGGCTTGCTTGTAAACTAGTGAGCATGAATATCTCTCATAATCGTTGATCGCTTCAACTTGGCTTGGCTTGCTTCTCTTTATGCAATTGTTTGAGAGATTCATTGTATACTGCTAGATGAGTTAAGTGGCTCATAGTTTATTCATGAACACATGCACAAATTCAGCGCCTCTGCAGTTTTGCTTTGCGCGCAAGACCGTTTGCGACGTTGAATACGTGCAGGCATGTGAAAAATGATAGTGGATGACATTTGGACCAGCTTTGACTATTTTTCTTTTGTTTGTTTAGTGTTTATTAACTTTTTAAAAAATATAGCTAATTTTATTTTACATAAACCATATATGTATGTCGAAATTACAAACTTTGTAGAAAAATTAAGAAAATTCGATAAAATTTTACTACAAACTTTTTAATAAGAATTTTGAGATAATTCTAGGTTGCAGTTTTATACCCAACTAAATTATAGCTAAGAAAGTAAAAATCTAATTTGGCTAAGAGTTCGCGTTGATTTTTGATAACTTTTTTTTTGAGGATGGTGTTATAGGTGAACCCGTCAGCAAAAAAAAAATATATGAGAAAAATCAACGCGAATTCTTAACCAATTGAAATTTGCAGTTCCTTAATCTGGAATTTAATAGGCTCAAAATCTGCATACTTAGAAATTCGTAATAAAGAGTTTGTTGTTGTTGTAAAAATTTTCCTGCTTTTCTACAAAGTTTGAAATTTGGACTTAAAAGTGTTTTTGTTAGATAATGGGCTATACTTTTATAAAAAAAAAAATAAAAATCGAACCAACAAAAGAAATATAGCCAAAATTGGTTCTAATTGTTTTTCACATGACCATATCGAGCTCTAACCATATAGATACCTCCGGCTAAGTCTAATAGATTGAGACAAAACATGCGCTGAATCGTTTAAAATAAAGTCTTCGTGAAAAAGTATTTTCTTGTAATTTTCGGTAGAATATATCCTTCTACAAACATTTTTTTTGCATTTTTTCAACTGTTTTTGATAGTAGTTTTTGTTAGAACATTTTAGTTTTTCAAAAAAAGAAAAAAGTGTGTTTTTATATCATTGAACTGACATGTGTGATTTTGTTTTAATTAATTATACTTGTTAGCCATTACAAAAGACTGAAACCCAGATTTATAAAATATAATAATCTATTACATGACTATATTCCTGGAATAGTGTGATTTATTTAAAAAGTTACCTGTTTCCACAAACTTTATTTTTATTTTCCCAAAAATGTAAATACATACTTTCATTTTCAGAAATTCCCAATGTATTTTCAAGTAAAGTTTTTAATTACATTAATTTCATTAAAAAAAATTGTACTAACTTTGAGTTTTATTATTTTTCGTCTATATTTGTGTGCCATTAAAAATTGTTTGTTTTTTATAATAATCCCCAAAATTCGTCGTGCTCCGTGGTCTAAGAAATTTCCATATTTCTTTATTCTAAAAACCACATGCATTGGTATTTAACTTTAACTTTGGTATTTTGGCAAAATCATGCTCTACTCAGTACGTATACATAGCTGGCCATGCCTAAAGCAACCCCCTTGTTAGGGTCTGAACAAGGCGAATTTATGCAAGGTGGTGTTGTAAAATCAGCTGATTTCTTCACGTTATGTGTATTTTGTTTTTGCTTTTACTGATTTGACAGCACACCCATCAAAAGCAAAAACAAAATACATGTAAACTTTTGAGCGAATTGAGATTTGACATAACACCCTCAATACAAAATACATGTGGTTGTCGTTGTTGTAATCTAAATTCGCCAGTAACACCACCTTGTATAAATTCGCCTTGGGTCTGGCCTTACATATTTATTTTTATTGCGAACGCAACAATAGTTTTGAATTGGCGGTTTTTAAATACATACGGAAATTTTGATTCGCTGGGCTGTAAATTTATATGGGGTAGTGAAATTCATTTCCCTTGTGAATCACATGTCCATTAACTAACCCTTTATATGTACATATTTGTATTGCGGAATCCAAACAATTATATTGTAGTTCTTTAACTATTAGGCGAGACCATTAACTAACCCTTCATATGTATATATTTAGGTTGCGGACTAACATCACAACTGCTCCGACTTTTAGTATAAAGTCATGAGGTGCAACTCTCCTACTCCTACATTCTCTTGTGGATATTCAGAAACGACAGTAGATATCGACGCCATAGTAAACATTTTCTTTTACGTACAACATATTAACCATATCTTTATTAACAGTGCTTATTTTTTGAACCCGAAATTAATCGATCCTTCAATTGGTTTTGATTAATTACTCAGAATCGGTAGTTAACTACAAAATTTCGGTAAAAAAATCTTATCTTAATTTTTGAGTCCAACGAGAGTTCTCTAACCCGCAGGAGAAATCTGAAATAATCAGATTCTCTGAAACGCATATATATGGAGAGTTTAAAATACTTTACCGTTCTCTCAGTCCGTCTGCAAGGACTTCTTTTTTAAGTTTTCCAGCCTTTCAAAAATATAGAAAATTGAGAATAAATTTACACTATACAGAGACAAAAGCAACATTTTTGTTTTGCAGATCTACCGCTGTATCGCTACCTAATTCGCACGAACGTAGCAATGCATTGCTCGATATGAAACAAAAATACCCTGTAGAAATCGGTTGTATGCATTCATGAAGAATGCATGAATTTCCACAAATAAATTCAAATTCTAGCGAACTGCAAGCGAACGTACGTTGTTGTTGTTTTAAGTACATTTCTTGATAAATTTGAAGTGGAATTTTTGTAATATTTTCAGTCTTGTACAAACATTTTAGTGAACGGACGTGTTGTGCGACACTATTTTCGGCACTAACGGGCTTTTACAAGATATGAATTTGCATATGTAAATGCTACTTTTTGGTATGTCCCCGTATATTAAAGCATTTACCTTTGGGGATACATAACTCGTAAGAATGCTTTAATACTGTTCCATTAATGCGTTTTTGTATGTTTGAAACGTTAATACAGCCATATGCATACAGCAGTAGTACAAGTGTATGGTTAGAGTACGCATGCGCTCTGAGAAACCACGCGTGTTAAATGGAAATGAAGGTTCATTTATACTGGCATGTATGTATACACAGAGCAAGCTCATGCCACCAACAGCGCTGTCGTATGCATCAAATTTCTACTGGGTAGGGACGAAAGCGAATAAATGGAACTATGTTTCATTCTCTTATGTCCCGCTGAGACGCTGCCTATCGAAATGAACGTAGCAATGCTTTGCTCAATGTAAAAATTGTTAAAGCTTTCGACGCAAATATTTAGAAAGTGGTTCAATGAATCTTAAATGTGAAAAGTTTGTGCAAAGTTTCAGATCGAGCACTTTAATTTCATGTATAATAGTAGATCGGTGGCAATAAGCGCCTTACTTAGAATAATATTTATGTACATAAATAAAAATGAGCGAAAAATCTTTATTTCATTACATCTGGTCATTGTTTTAGCCACAAAATCCTTGTTTTAAAATATAGAAGTTTTTTTACTCTGTACTTAGAATATTGCAGTCAATAAAAATCACGACAAATATTTTTCATTATTTCCGCTGCTTGAAAAGGTACCTACTTGACCGTTACTGTAAATTTTCTTACTAAACGAGCATACATTTCTTTTGATAGAAGAAAATTTCTTTTTAATTTCTTGAACGTCATATTATTTGAATTTTTCGTTTTTGTTAATGGCCTTATTCTCAAAAATAAAGTAGGTTTAAAGCATGGTAGATAAAAGAAGGTAGTTTCACTTAATGACATTAGCAGCCATGTTAGCCATTTGACTTTTGCTGGGATTTTGTCATAATACGATTCCAATTTTTTTTCAGTTACCGATGCCGATGCCGATTAATCGGCTTTGGGGAAAGTATCGGCAGATGCCGATGCCGATTCCGATTCTATAAAAAAATACAAATAAATGTATTAATCATAAAATCAGTTCATTTCAAGGAGTTAAAAAAAAAAACAAAAGAAAGGAAATAATTGAATTAATTGGATTGTTATGCAACATTACATACACATGTATATACATACATACGTATGTGTAAAAATATATGTACATATGTCACATTTATGTACATTACATAAAACACTTTTTTATATGGTGCTAAGCAAAAAATATTTAGGAACATAAAATTTCATTTCGTTTTGTACTAAAATGCACTCAATGCATAAGAACTTATATGCTACGTATGTATGTACATACATATAGTGGTCCACAAAATAAAAGAATTGCGATATTTTTACCGATTTTGTCTTTTTTGTTTAATGTTTATTCTTTTTTTTATAAAAGTCTAGCTGGTATACAACAAACACCATATAAATTTAGATTTCAAACTTTGTACCAAAATTAGAAAAGTTCTGCTTATTTTCACCAAAATTTTAAACTCTTTAATCAGAATTTTGGTATGCAGTTTTGTAGACCATTTCATTCTAGTATAATGAATTGCAAGTTTCAAGCTGCTATAAAATCCCGTTTATTTTTGGCAATTTTTATTTGCTGGCAGTGTTTCCATATAAAAAAAAATTGTCGCACATACTTTTGTATGGAAAAAACCGTGAAACACCTTCAACAAAACAAATCATTTTTGAAGGCTGTCTGCAAATGTTTTTTAATGTTGGCTGTCGCTTCACCTGAACATTTGAAAAGAAATTCCTGAGAATCGGCGAAAAATCCGATGCCGATGCCGATGCCGATGCTCAATTTTGTGCCGATACTAGCCGATGCCGATGCCGATTAATCGGTCGGAGTCTAAATATATGTGATAGATCCCCCCCTTCGTCAGCGAAATGAAACTTTTTATTTTTGAATTAATAACACAATACTATTTTACCCTTCCGATTTATAATTTTTTTATTTCAGACTGATGAAAAATTATCTTTTAATGAATATGTAAAATTATCGGTTGGTGGATTATGAATTTGAATATTTGCGAAATACACTAGGCCATTTTGCTTTGTTCCCCACAGTGTTGGGAAATAATCTATAATCTATACAAAAACTGTAGATTCCCTTCAAGACCAATGCTTTAATGGTATTCACGGGAAAGTTTATGTAGGTACATTTACATATTTTACACTTTTAACATTAATGTCAAGGCAGATATTTTCAGATACACTTCTTNAAGGTAGATATTTCAAGATACACTGCTTAATAAACATTTTTTTTTAAATTATTATGAATGGATAAAAGAGACATCTTCTTTGAATTCAGTACTAAAACTTGACATTTCAAGTGCTTATCAAAACTTTATACATGTTAACTAGATTGGCCATTTATCTTAAAANAGTGCTTATCAAAACTTTATACTTGTTAACTAGATTCGCCATTTATCTTAAAATTATATAATTTTAATTATTTGTTTATAAAAATGCAGTTTACACTTTAATAAAACCCCTATAAATGCAAAGTTTAATCTTTGCGCAACATTAAAAAAATCAAAAACTTTCCTAAAGCTTTTTAATTAGATTTCCTAGAAATACATATTTCGAGTATACAGTTTTGTAGCCCGATCAATGCAAATAAAGGGCAAGTTTAAAATACATAGCTGCGACTTGTCGTTGATTTTTAATATATTTTTTTTTGTTTGATGAAGGCGTTGCTCATTTTCTTCATTAAAAAAATCGTCGAACATACTTAGATAATATGGAAGAAAATTACCGACATCGTCAAAAATATGCCATACATCATCTGTAAATCACAGCTACTTTAAATTTGCACTTTATTAGACTAAAATGGAATTAGCTAAAAAACTGCAAAATATTAAGAGATAAAATTTAAATAGAAAGTTCGAAATTTTTACGAAAGTTTGTCGATTTTTTAATGTTTTTCAAAGATTAAACTTATTTTCATTTAGTGTTTGTTAAGGAATAAACTATATTTTTATAAACAAATAATTCAAATTAAAATATAATAAAATAAATAGTCAAATCTACACCTTTTCCAATAGTATTTCAGAAAAACACAAATGTATTTCCGAAAACTACAAACGAAACGATCAGAAAAACTCAATTAATTTTCAGTAAAGGCCAAATGTGTTTCAGAAAACATCAAATGATATTCAGAAAACCTCAATTGATTTTGAGAAAAGGCCAAAGGTGTTTCAGAAAACCTCAAATTATATCCAGAAAACCTCAATTGAAATTCAGAAAAGGCCAAATGAACTTCAGAAAACCCCAAATGTATTTCAGAACACCCCAAATATATTTCAGAAAAACTCAAATGAAATTCAGAAAAGGCAAAATGTATTTCAGAAAACCCCAAATGTATTTCAGAAAAACACAATTGAAATTGAATTCAAAACATAAATCTGTAAAGCTGTTTAAACCATGTTAAAAAGTAAGGTAGTTTCAGTAAAACAACTTTTTGATGGATACTGGGTGTTTTGAAGCTTCATGATTTGTTCATGTTGCAAATTTGTTAATATTTAAAAATAAATTAGCGAATTTTGAGATGGGGATTTTTTCCATAGTTATTAAGTGTAAATATTTTAGTCTTCTTAGACGAAACCAAATAAGGCTAGTACATGATATACATATGTATTGAAAGTATGTCAGTGGCGTAGCCAGAATTTGGCTTTGGGGGATAGAAAAAAATGTCCATCGATAACTTAAATCTGTGACTTACAATGGCTAGAGGCGTTGCCTGAGTGCATTCTTTCAAATATTTATGTATGTGCCAGTTTTACCGTTATACATTTTTTATCTACTCGTTTATTCCATGGGGTCTTCATGCTTTATTTAAATTTAAAAAAGCGAGTAGAAAGGTTTATAAATGTGAAAGGGATTCTGAGAATTTTTTTGATGTTTTAATGTTTAAAGTTTTTATTAGCAATTATATTTTTAAGCAATCTTTTTTTCAAAACTCATTTTCTCTTAAAGTATTTAACGAAAGTTGATTTTGTAAGCGTAGTGACGTTAGAGCTTTAAAAAAAAAATATTTTTATAATTTAGAAATTTTTTTTTTTAATTTAATCATTATAATTATTCAAGTTGCATTAAAAATATGTTCTCAATGAGTGTTTTCCATTTTGTTTATATTTTCGAAATTTGTTAGATCTTTTCTGTTTATTACTTACAGCAACATTTGTCACAGCGCGTACGCATCGTGAACCATGCTCGCTCACCGCCTATGCGCGAAACCTGTTCACTAGAAAGCGCGCACAAAAGCAACTAACAATTGGCTCATATTCCCGACTTTTAACGTAACCTCATATAATAATGATGGCATTTATGGTATTTTTAGGTTAAGCTTACATCGGATGTATGTGTTAAAATACTCCCATTAATTCAATTTTTTTTTTGGAGTTCACTTCTTCTTCTTCTACTTTATTGGCGCTGTAACCGCCTAAGCGATTTTGGCCGAGTCCGAAACAGCACACCAGTCATTTCTCTTCTGTGCTAACTGACGCCAATTGGAAATGCCAAGTGAAGCCAAGTCCTTCTCCACCTGGTCTTTCCAACGCAGAGGAGGCCTTCCTCTTCCTCTGTTACCAGCATCGCGGCCCGCGTTGAATATTTTCAGAGGAGGAGCGTTCGACGACATGGCCAAGCCAGCGCTGCACTATGTCTATATTGTTGTAAAGCTCATACAGCTCATCGTTAAATCGTCTGCGATATTCGCCATCACCAACGNCTCTTCCTCTGTTACCAGCATCGCGGCCCGCGTTGAATATTTTCAGAGGAGGAGCGTTCGACGACATGGCCAAGCCAGCGCTGCACTATGTCTATATTGTTGTAAAGCTCATACAGCTCATCGTTAA
>NW_016170855.1:0-15250 GCF_001687245.7 Rhagoletis zephyria
AGTAGTAGAGTTTATTGGAGGATTGACCAGTAAATAAATTCAAAATTTTGCTTGAAAAAGTTTGTTGTACAAAAATAATAGAGAAATGTTTGGAGAACTTTTTGTTATACTATTTTTTGGTGAATAAAAAAATGTTGCCTTAATTGAATTGAAAGAGCTTTATTGTGGTTTATTAGTTTTACAGAAAAAATCTGTCGAGACTTGCAGTGCTAATAGTGAGCAGAGATAGCCAAAGTACCACATATCATGAAAGCGTCGAAATAATTTCTTTGGCTATCTGAAATTAAACGTTCTAACCTTAGATGCCCTCGTGGCTATTTTGCAGTAAGGTTTTCAAAATGATTTTAAGTTCACTCAATGAAATGTTTTGATTTTCCGCTACGTGAATTAAAAGATGTATAGTACCATACTTCAATGTGTTAAATTACCATTGAAAGTGTTTATGGCGAAGACTACAGCCCAGTTTTTCGAAAAAATTTCAAGCATTATAATCCCTGAATAAAAAGCACATACATAACCTAATAAAATTCCATGAACTCTAACTAAAAAGTGAAAATAAAATTACGGTTCACAATTTGGTCTTAACCTTTAGTTCACTAGAGTAAAAGTCCACAATAAGCATTTCAAATTCAATTCAACTTATAAAACTAATTGCTGGGTAAAATGTTGACCTGGGAGGACCTGGGTTCGATCCCCGGTCCGAGCAATATATAAAATAGAAAAAGTGATTTCTAACCGCTGCCGCCCCTCGGCAGACAATAACAAACGGCTGAGTGTATTTCTGCCTGAGAAAATATAAACCATAAAAGCCATCTGCCTTTCGGAGGCGGCGTAAAATTGTAGGTTTCTCCATTTGTGTTATATGAAGCAGCAGGATGCATGGATGGATGAATGCATATGCCCTAGTTGAAATTAATAAATAAATAAATGCGATGACCCAACTTTATTATGTTAGCAGGTATCTTCAGTCTAATTTATATTTCAAATGTATGTATGTACAATAGGGTGGTCCAAAAGTTTTATCCCAGCCATCCCCCAGAACTGAAAAGTATCGAAAATAATAATACCCGAGTTTTCTTATTTTTAGATCGATTAATATTTAACCGTGCCGCCGAGGCTTTGAAGTTTCCATATTGCTATAAATAAGTCAAATGCAAATATTTGTTATCTAATAGGATTATTTCACTTCGAAGATCTTCAAAACATAACACTTTGATATATATGTGACTTCGAACCTTTACTAACCACTTTTTATAACCGATAAACTTATCTCTTATATAACAAGTAATTTTCAGCAAAAAAAAACCGACTTCAATTCTCATATAAAAAAATATATATATATATATATCTCACGATCCAAAGATCGGATCTAAACCACATTAGTAAGGGACCACCTCTGGGACACTACCTTTCCGATGCAATCGGTATCGAAATCGGTTGACGTGGTGCAAAGTTATGCGGTAACATACATAAAAAAAATATATATTCCGGCGAACTGATAACCTCCTCCTTTTTTGGAAGTCGGTTAAAAAAATATGTAATTTTTGCGATCATCACGCGCATTACGAAAAAATTATTAGTAAAATTTTAATGCCAAATATGCATCATAATTTTATTTTTCTGAAGCGAAATATTCTTAAAAGATCAAAAAATATTTATTTTTAACGACTATATAGCAATTTCTCAAAAAATGTATTTTCCCCAATGTAAAATATATGGAAAACTTGAAGCCCGCCGACACGGTGAAAAATTAACCGATTTAAAATTAAAAAATACGGGTCTCTTTGTTTTCGATATTCTTCAATCCGGGGGGCTGGCAGCGGTAAAATTCCAAAAAGTATATATATACAATATAGATTAGATGAGTTGATCGATTTTATTAAGTTAAAAAATTTACAAAGTTACTAAAATAAAAGCTTCGCATTGAAAAGTTCTAAAATTGTATGAAAAGTTTATTAATCAGGGAACTTGCTTTTCTTCTTCGTTTTATATGCATCCCATTTACGTAATACTGCGCGAATGTATTTTAAATCTCTCGACATTGGTTTTAAATGTACATACATACATCCATACATACCTTACATTGAATTTGTACAATCTCATCGACGACCGATTATTGCAGCATTATTCGATTAGACCAAATCTAAAGGAATATTAGGGATTAAGTCAAATAAAAACATGGACTGAATTATTAGACTGTTAAATAAATTGACTAAGACCATTTGGAGTATAAATCTTTAATTTTTAATTGAATTTTTTTTTTTTGATAATAATTTTAATTGAAATTAATAAGAAAAACGCCACCGCACAGGTAATGTTTTTATGACAAATTATCATTATCATACATATTTCGCCAATCGGTGTTGTTTAACCGATGACCGTTTATAAATACATTTCATTAAATAAATACATATCATTGATATTTGTATAAAAATTCATTGTGGTTTTTATTTTTGAGCAGACCTGTTTTTTTATGAACATCGAACTACAAGTTAGCCAACGTCAAAAACAATATAACTTAGCCGTTGCCGTGATGCGTCAATAGTTATCGAAATTGACAACGGTGATGCCATTAGGAGTGGTCAATATTATTCGTGTCGAGAACGACAACCATAATAAGGGTGATTACGAAAGTATTTACTTTTTTGCAAAAGCATTAAAGGAACATTTTATTGGTTTGTATTAGGCTATGTTATGCTGGCTGACGATAAGAGGTCTCACATAGACGAATGTAACGTCCATAGCGTTGCCAGATGCGTTTACGACCCTCGATCTAAAAAATGTGGTGTGTGGAGAATTTTAACGTTTAATTTTCATAAATTTCACAACCGCATTTATTTTGTAAAACACTTAACAGAAAGCTTCGAAACCGCTTTGTTCTATTCTATTTGAAAATCACAGTGGAATTTCAATGAACCTCATCTCAAGTATTTTATAGATCAATTTAAATGCTAAAGTAATAAAAAAAACCGAATGAGTGAATGGATGCTGAGGCACTTAAGGAGCAAGTTAGTATCGTTTCCTTATTCTACAAAGGAACGAAAATATTAGATATGGTCTGTCTCTGTAAATATGTGACGTATACTTTTATTCCACTTCAACATCGTTCTGCATATACATAGATATGTATTGAACAATCCTGGGGTCTAAACAGCAAATTCTTTTCAAAAAATAACCTACAATGATACAGAAGAGGAGGCAATTTCGGCTCAAGCTAGTCTCAATTTCAGCGTCTGATCACTCGATATCCTGAAAAACGACTATTCGAGTGGAGGAAGACTGAAACTTCTAATATATGTAACTCCATAGAAAGCTAGAAGCATCTAAAAAATTTTCAAGATTAATATTCTGCTTGACTATCTGAGAGTAAAACTATACATAAAGATGCTAATGTTCCGAGAACTATTTAACTAGTTTCTTGAATTACGAAATTGATTTAACGAAATACATCGGCAGGGCCCTGCATTGACATAGCAAGAGAAATTAATAATTTACGACACATGTTCACAAAATTTTTCTATAAATATTTGCACACACTCACTTACATAATTATAAGAAACATTCAAACATATTCTTCTGCCATTGTGTAGAAGAGTCAAACCCGCACCTGCCTTTCGCCATCCATTTTTTTATTCAAAACTACCAGTTATCAATGTTTAATTGTTAATTGCTACTTCTACGAGTACATAACTAAGTGCTGATGCACGTTGCTAACATTTATAACATCTATGTATGTATGTATAATAAAGCCAGAACCGAAATGGCAGCAGCAGTTTCTCGAGCAATCAATATCGCTCCACCGCTGCTCGTCGAAGTTGAAAATTATCGCCGCACACAGCCCAACATTGCCTGAGAATGTTGACCATAAATTGCGCACTGCACCATTACCCACATCGGCCAGCCACTATTTCGGCTTTAATCTGTGGCGTCTTTAGTGCATTTGCCAGCCAGTGGTTGTCGCGGCCAACTTGCAGCTATGAATTCTAGATTTAGTCACGTAAAATGGCACACCACTGAGTTCGTTTCCAAGTACTTGCTATAAAAGCAAAATTAAAACAATGACGCCACATTAGTTTACCATTTGTCGCACCAAAACCACGCATTAGAATACTTTCAAAACAAAATCGCAAACTAGAATACTCACAAAAACGCAAAATCCATCAAACAAAAATGTTTCGCTTCACGGTTTGCTTCGCAGTCATGGCCGCATGTTTGTGCACGTCCGCGTGGGCTTCGGGTTACGGCGCTCCAGCGCCATTATATGGTGCTGGTGCTGGTGCTGGTGGTAGTGGCAGTGGCACTTCAGGTGCCCAAGTCATTTCACTACCCGCGAATGTGGAAGCTCAGGCTGCCGCACTGACGAATGCCGCTGGCGCCAAGGCAACCGCTGCCAAAATCAACGCTCTCAAATGGGATCTGCTCAACTTGTACGGCTATGAAATTGGCTACCCATTGTTGGTTAAGAAATACGGACCTCTATCCTCGTTGTATTCGGCTTCGCTGCCCCCACGCAGTTTTGTTGGAAAAATCGACCCTGGTAAGTAACTCAGATCAGATCAAGAAGCCTTCTGGCTAAAGAAGGGATCACATGATTTGTACAAATTTCTAGACAACAACACACTGTGACTGACAAAATGTACAAATGTACAAATCGTGTAATCCCTGCTTAAGGTTTCCTATTCCATTCGATATTCAATTATAATACATTTAGTATTACTCTTGTACTAATTATAAAAATTTTCTGGTTTCTTACAGCTTTCCTTAAAGATTCCTATGGCAAAATCAAGTATGTCGGCGAAAGTACGGTCGGTGTTGCGGCGATCTAAAATGGCATAAGCCGCAATTTTAGTTGTACACATTTCAATGGAAGCCTTAACTCTACGAGTACCTTGAAAATAAAATTAATTTTTTAAGTTGAAAAATTCGACTGTATTTCATTTAATTTGCTAGTTGCTTAAACAAGTTCGAAATTATAGTTGAGAAAGTATGGCACATTGCAAATTCCAAAGGTTTTGTTACGATCATGCCATAGATACTTATTACGTGAAATGATTGCGATTTCATTCAGCAAAATGGAATACAACCTTTAAGAAGCAATGTTTTTCAATCGGCAAACTGTATTACTCTTCAGAAGATTTCAAAGAATAATACACAGTTGTTTATTCGACAACTTTTTAATACTAACCATTTTTAAACGTCCCCTATTGCAATCTTTGGAGTTGTTGGGGACCAATGAAAAATAGTTAATATTAAAGAATCATTAAATAAACAATTGGGTGTCATTCCTAGCAGTCTCCTGAAGGGATGCTTTTTGGACCACCTTAATGTACATAGCGAGACGAGCAGTAACAAATCAGTTATTCAAATCGTTTATTTGTTGAGCAATAAGTTTTTGATCCTAGCGTCCTTTCACCGCAGATGGACCCGGGTTGGTTGGTTTATAGTAGCGTCGCCTAAGTAATGTAGAGCTAGATAGCGTGATAGCTGAAGCCCTTGATGTTAGCCAACTATTGTTATGAACTGATGTCGTGTTAAAACCATTTGGATTTGCCGACGAATCTTACCTGATTAGTGCTGGATACTCGCAGAGGTCGTAGAGGATCGATCGTTTCCCTGTTACCCTCGAGATTGCAACTGAAGGATCGTTAATATATTGCATGGTTGTGCCGATTAAGCCTTGTCTTCATCATAAGGACAATGTTCGGTTCATAGCAATTCGGCAACTATTCGTTTGCATTGCAGAATAGTGAGATGTCTACCGACGTGGTTGTTTAGTTCAAGGATGTCTCTCAGTCCCTCATTGTTTTGGAGTTTATCATGGGTGAGGCCTGCGACAAGAATGTGGCTCAAATGGAGCCAAGCTGACAACTTTGTTTTAACCGATTTTTACCATTTTTTGAATCTTTAGGTTCAGTAAAGTTCTATGAGAAGATCTCTCAACATATTTGAGTTGGCATTGACGCCGAAATGACTACCAAAATAAGACCTTTTTCTCATTGATTGGCGCTGTAACCGCTTAAGCGATATTGGTCGAGTTCAACATAGCACGCCAGCCGTTTCACTTCTTTGCGAAGCAACAGCAAGTCCATCTCCACCTGATCTTTCAAACTCATAGAAGGCTTTACTTCCTCTACCTCTGGCCTATTTGTACATAATTACATATACCAGTGTCTGCATTATCCACTCTTTCTGGCTTTGTTGCTTATATCGGATATTGTTGATATAGATTTAGAAAGCGTTCTTCTTAGCTTAACTTAAATGAATACCATCGTCTGCCGAGCGCTCTCATAGATACGGCTGACAAAATGTCTGTGGAACAGCGTTTGTCTTCGACAGAGAAGTGACTCAATGACTTCAACTCACTTTTATGATTCAGTTCATTGAACTCATTTGAATGTTACACTCCTTTGTCTCATAGACTATTATTGTATGTAACTTGTGAGCGTTATGGCGCAGTGAAATGAAATCTTTTTCATACTTACCAGAAATGAGCGATACCAAAGGGATGAGACACGGGGCATCAACTGAGTTAATGAGTTCCAGTTCACCGGTGGGATGCCATTCAATAACTCAACTCTGAGGTGAGTTACCCACCTGTATGACAAAAATGCTCTTTGTCGCCTTCGGATTCCCACTGAAAAAGTTCGTTTAAACCAAGTTAAAGACTACATAGCTGTTAGTTTAAATGTTTAGTTGCTAAATGATGATCTACAAAGATGCCTCAATTCGATTAGCAGGAAATGAATTGGCCAAATTTAAACTTTCTTTATTTAATTTATTTAATTTATGCATTCATTTTATTCATTTCATTAAATTATATAAGTAAGTGGTTCATATGTGTATGTATGTATGTAATGTACTGTATTACTAAAGCATTTCAATATAAATACAATATCATTATTAGTAAATAAGTATTATAAAATCATGAACGAAATGAAATTACTTGCATTTTTTGCGCTAAGCGTGAGTCTATTGCATAATAAGTTTTTATATATTTTTTCAATAATATAGATGTTTTTCTTTAAAAAAAGTAAATTCATTAGTAGATACTTCTATGTGGTGATACTTTGCATTATGTATTTATGTAAGCATGTGTTTGAGTAAGGGAGGTGCCTATGAAAATTCAATGGCGCATTAAAAACGAGATGAAAGCTCAATGTATTGAATGCGAAAGTTCGTAAAACGTCGAAAGTTTAGAAAGATTTAAGCGCATTAATTACAAATGAATTTCGGTCGAATCAAACGCTCAGCTTCTGCTAAAACTGCAACTACATAAAATCCGATAAGTGAATTTCAACGAAATTTGCAAATTTTGGTTTTCTTAAATTTCGTTCGTTTTTTATTTTTCAAATACATTTTACAATGTTTGTCGTTATTCTGAGAAATAACCGCAATGTTCGTTAGTTGTAGTTGTAGACTTCATTATTATGTTTCATAGAAAACTCGGTTACCTACAAATTTCGAAAGATCGCTGATGCAAAAACTGGTTTCTAGAATTGTTCAAAAAAACTCTCGCATTTTGCGGATTTGCGTGCGCGCGCTCTCTCTCTCTCGTATTAATGGGATAGCTTAAATTTATTTTAGAAAAATGTCAATTATATTCTATATATCTTTAATGTTTTTTTTTTGGGGTTTTAATATTCTTTTAACAAAAAAGTTGACTGGTAACAAAAATTAATTGTAAATTAAATAGGACATAGTTTAGTTTAGATGGTTTATTTGTTGTTCATTTGTTTAATTTAAAAATACATAAACGGCTGCGTTGTGGGAGTTTCTGCGAACTTCGCTCATTAGAAAGTTCGCGCTTGAAAACCGAAGCAGTTGTCGTGGTTGTTGTTGGTCTCATTTTTTTTTTTTTTTTGTATTTTTTCTCCCTTTCATTCCAATGCAGTTGTTTGCTATATAGTTGTTGTTGTTGTTGCCGGGATTTCCGTTACTTCATAATCTTTAAATTACAATAAAAATGTGTTCAGTTGTTTTTGCAACTGTTGTGAATTATTTATTCGGTGATCGTTCTTGTTGTCTCCTGAATGTAAACCTGGGAGCCGGGAATTGTGGAGGTGGTGACGAATGTGCGGTGCTTGGCGCGGATCATGTTCAAGTTGGTCTCGGCACATTCGGCACGATCTTCGGCAGCTTCAAGTTCACGCTGGAAACGGCGGACGCGGGTCACGGACTGTTGAGACATACCCTCCTGTAGAGGATAGACGAGACAAGTGAGCAAGTTATTAAGGGTCTTCAACTATCTGCAGTTGAGAGTACAAAAAACAGGTAGTGTTGGAAATGGAGATTTTTGGATATTAGAAGAGAATAAAGCTTTACGAAGAAGATAATAGGGCGTACCATCAAATCTAAGGCTACAGCGTAAAAAGTTTAAATTAACATATTTTTTTTTTTTGGTTTTAATAAGAAACACCAGTTATACATATACGCGTTACGAGATAAACAACACCATGATCAAAGATTATAGATAACAAAGAAGCTGGAGCTCTTGTTCGGCTCGGGTCCAGTGGAATTTTAGGGTAGTGAAAAAGGCCAGCCGAACTTTTGGCGTGGTTACTTAGCTCCTAACGCAATACTTGAAAAGAAGACTTCTAAGGAAGCATAATAAATATGAAATATTTCCCGTTGGGTATAAATACTGTTAGCGTACTTTTCAACTATGTGTATTTATGAAGCAGAATGTAGACTCCACGCCTCAACGCCTCCAAAGATACAAAAATATGCAAAAATAAAGCAAGTATAGAAAAACGCAAGCATAAACGTTTATTTTATTAAGCTTTCTTCTCATAACTCCTCATATCCATTCCAACAATACCCTATTTCCATAATCTTTATTTAACCACAACAGTGTAGGAGCACGTTACCTGTTCGGACAGCTGGCGCTTGAACAAGTTAACCTTGGCGGTAGACTTGTCCAAAGCTTCCTGCAACAAGATGATGTTCTTCTGATCTTCCTCGCATTGTACCAATACTTCCTTGACAGTGCGCTCCTTCTTTCTCAAGATCTTGATGGTTTCGGCGTGTCTCCTCTTCTCTTCCTCCAACTCCAATTCCAAATCGCGGACGCGGGCTTCCAATTTGCTGATGATGCGCTTGCTGCCAGCAACAGCGTTAATCTCAACCTCTTCCAGACGGATGGCCAAGTTCTGCGTGTAGGATATTAGAATTAATAACATTCGGTCCAAACAATGGGTTTTTAATGCCAAAGACTTACCTTGACTTCAACTTCCAGCGACTTCTTGATGGTTTCCAATTTGACAATGCGCTCCTGTTCTTCATGCACTTGCTCAATTGTGTGCTTGAGTTCAACCTGGAATTTGAGTGTACATTTTTACATTTTATGTATTTTCATCGAACTAAATTCGAATGCATAGCAAATTTGACCAATCGTCTTACCTGAACCTTCTGGTAGCGTTCGTCGCTAATTCTCAATTCCTTGGTGACTTCCTCGTAATCAGCGGCGACAACCGACAATTCTTGTTCCAACTTCGACTTCAACGACACCAAGTTGACGTTAACGATGCTCAGTTCATTGATGCGGGTCTGCGCCTCCTCGTACTGCAATTCAACCGTGCGCTTAGCACGTGTAGCGCTGTCCAAATGCGAGCGGACTTCTTCCAGTTCACCGTTGAGTGCAGCCAAGCGGCGCTGAGCCACATTGTACTGATCCAAAGTGGCCTGCAACTGGCGTTGAATATCCTCGTAGTGGGCCTGCAATTCGGTCAATTGCAATGACTGCTTCTTGATAACCTTTTGCAAATCGATGTTGGTCTTATTGGCCACATCCAAGGACATCTCCAGTTCGGTGATTTGCACCTGCAACTTCTTCTTGATGCGTTGAACTTCGGTCTTCAAGCGGGTCTCGGCTTCAACGACGCGAGCATTCAATTGTTCGATTTCGATGGCAGTTTGCTTGCTGAGAAGAGAGTAAATACAAGTTGTATTTTAGAAAAAGTGTTGCCGCAGGTCAGTCAAATATTTATTTTGAAAATAATACCGTCATTGTGATTTGGAGATTATTTCTTCGCATAAAAATTACCTCATTTTTATTTTGATCTGTATTATATAGGGAAACGGAGGCCCGCTCAGTGGATTTGTGCTTTGTCATTTTGTCAAGACCACCTGCTTGCTTTATATGTATATGAAGGTAGTGGTTACCAGTGGCAATGTGGTGAAAGCAGCTATAGAATTTGGCAAGAAACTATATCTAACTATAAAATATATGTATGTTTGAACCACATTTGGCTATCGCCCTTATATACAATATCCCCTGTACTATGTGGGTAGATGTGTAACTGGGAACAGTTTCCCCACAGACAGAGGTGTGGTAGTCCCCTCTTTCAAAAAAGAAAATAATATTGAATAACTGCCATATCTGTTCACAACATAGCACTTGGAATCGAGCATAAAGCTATCCTCCAAAATGCCTTTCGCGCGTTGGACATTTTCATATAAAATTTTCGCAAGATAGCTGAAGTCTATAACGTTTACGCATAGTGGATGACAAAGTGGCTCGGTCAAAGTTCACAAAAGTCCCAATCAACTGCGAACACAAAGGTTTCCCACGTAGACATCGAACTTGTCACAATTTCGCGAATTCCACCCATTGATAGGCTTTTACGTGAATGCCATTGCAAGTGATTGTTCGTATGCATCATCAATCTAAATTTAGCCAGCTGTACAAAAGCTTCACAGTTTCGTCAAAAAAAAAAGAGGAATATTATGTAATTCTATTGTAATGTTTCTTTATTTAGGGTTTGATGTCGATTTGATATTATTATCGGGTTTGTTTGCTCAGTGTGACTCAGCGAGTAGGAATGGCTGATGTTGGCGAATTTGGCAGCGTTGTACAGGTGATTGCGCCACGGTATGTAGATATTTGGGTCAGCATAGTGTCGAGTCGACGATGATGATGACTACATAGTTTGTAGTATACAAAGTGGGTACTAATTTGGGATTTTATAAATGGGGAATGATGTGTTCGCATAGCGGGCCGTAAAATGGAACGACTAAAGGACATTGTGATACCGCAGATAAGATCTGTCATTTAATATTTAATGAGTAAGAACATATGTGACTAACCTCGATGAAAGAGTATTCCGGATTAAGTCTCTATGGGGTACAATTGGGGGCATTAATTATTCTCAACTAATTTCCTATGTTTACTATTGGAGATCAATTACTTAGTCTCGACTCATTGCTTATGGCCACAATTAGAGTTCAATTAGTCACCGACTCATCCCTAATGGGTACAATGAACGACATGAATAATATTCGATGAGTCTCAGTGAAAATAGCCCAGCAAATTTGTCTACAATATTTACAATATTTTTCATCATAGATATTTTTTGTTGATTTTTAATAAAACTATATATGGATCTACGACTAAAGCCACATAAATAAAAGTTTAAAATTTCGTACAGAATTTCCCAACAATTTTCAAAATTTTAAAAACTCGTCTTCGAAATTTCAAGTTTTAGGCCGTTTTGTAGTCCATAGAATTAAACAATTTCTTTCATATGGAAATTAGTTTCGTTTAACCGTTGGCTCAATTAGATAGTTGTTGCCTAAGGTTTTCATCATTATTATTTTTATTTTATTTGCATTTATTGCAGAATAATGCAATATTTATGTATGTAAGCATATAGACACATCATTCGGAAATTTAAATTTCATTAGGTTTTGTAATTTTTTATTAAATATTATTCAATACCCTCGACCAATGTGTTTGCCAGACGACTTCATTATTTCGCTTAGCGAGCGACTACGCTAAAATTATTTTTTTTTTTTTGGATTTTTGTAATGTTTTTGGTGCGCCTAAGTGCGTTTACTTATATCGTGCACTATACACTTAAACATACATCAGTATGTAGATATTTACGTATGTTTGCTTGTGGGTTGGAAGCTGTCATGAGGCATCTGCAGACGTTTAAAATGGGAAAAGTGTAGGTGAATTAGAAAAAAATAATAAAATAGCTTGTACTGCTGCTCTGCTGCAGCGAAGGCCGCACAAGTAATTTGACAAAATAAGTGGTTTTGCAAATGTGGCAAATACCTAAATATTTGTTAAAGTGATATTTAAAAAAAAAAACAAAATCTAGTTCGGGTTTCTGGGTTGGGGTTTGAAAGTTTTTGAGAGACAGGAAATTAATTTGCATACATGAATATGCCTATAATTTACAAAGTGGTCTAACTAAGTCAAATCATGCCTAAACACGTCTGTTATTCGTTCAACTTCATCATGATGCAATGCATTCAGTTACAAGTAACTGGCCGTTTAAGCGGAAGAGGTAGGAAATTACTTAGGGCCGGTTGTTCAATGTCTGGTTAATACAAATCGGAGATAGAAGCTCCGGTTAAATAGAACGACTGCTTTATCGATCACAGTTTATATGCATGATGTCGAAATCGTCGTTTAGCTGAGGGTAGTGAAAATCAGGCATTGAACAACCGGCCCTTAGATCACTTTCTAAATTATGGGCACAAATCATAAGTTTAGAAAGGTTTCAAAAGGTGCTAATCAATCACGTTTTTTAATAGCTTTGAATTTTGCTATGTGGATAAATACATAAATGTGATTTTGGAGCCGATTTCTCAAGTAGGTTTTAAAAATTATATATCTCCCTTTAAACATTTTTTTGTTATTATTAAAATATGCGTTTAAAGGGCAGATAAATTTTAAAACCTACTTGAGAAAGCGACCCTTAGGCTGTTTTTATAGTCTACTATAAACAGCTTACTGAGCTTCTTTACTTAAGTGACGAATGTATATGAACTCTTCATTGTGAAAACAGGCCTTATGCTGGATTTTCACTGAGCATTAAATTACAAATACCCATTTTGGGTTGCTAATATTAGTCATCAAGTCTGTTTTCATTGTCATTTCAATACCAATTGCAAATTCGGCGTTCTAGTTTTTTTTTTTTGTTTTACTGACGATGATTGACGGCTTGCAGCCAAAGTATTAATACTTAATGGTTTTTCTACAGAAATTTACATGTTCTTAAATAGGAGTTCTATGGTTTTGGTGTTCGGTTTCTCAGTCATAGTGTAAATTTTTTCTGGGCTCGAACCACGAAATATTGGAATTGTCAAACAGTTGCAAGCAATTCACTGACGGAGAATCTTGAACTTTGAACTGTTACATGAAAGCCGGTGAAGTTGACATTTATAAAAAGGAATGCGATTAAGTAATGAGTGTTATTACATACGCGAATGTTTTTTATTAAATATCTTTTAGGGCCGTTTTTCAAGTAGACATAGCTATTAAATTTAAAAGTTGCTTGCGAAAATGGCCCTTAGTCTGTCTATCAATCAGTATGTCTAAATTGATTTTCGCTAACATTTTTGGAGTTTAACTAAACATTTTTCCATCATTTTATTATTTCAAGATTTCTAAAGAGCGGGCAAAAGAAAAATCAGCTTCTTACGCTGCAGCAGTTTTGCTTTCCTCTTAATAAGTCGGAAACCCATTTTGTAAGAGTTCCGAAGTTATTGCATTCAATATACATTTATATCTGCTATAGATGCACTATAGCATGCATCCTTTGCCAAAATATACATACAAACATACATACATACAATATGAACATAAAAATAAGCCCACATTCGAATCATTTATCTATGTATGTACATTTATCATGCGAAGAAACCCCTTAGTTTGCCTCCATTCCCTCAACAAGTACCAACGTTTGTATGAGCGATTGCCACGCTCGAGTCTTCAGTACATTTACTTAAGCGATTAGCTTGCGACATTCCTGACCGCCTTCTTTCCCTTCTTCATCGCCCTGTAGCTTGTCTACCAGAACAGCCCATTTCCTCATACATACATCAAATAAAGCAGACATCTCAACGCTAGTTTCGCAAAAATTCTAGCGTTTATGAGCTACAGAACGCTTGTAAAAACCATTCGCATGAAATTATTTTTTCTTGCTATTATTTTTTTTTTGCTGTTTTTCTGTTGCAAAGCGAAATTCACATTCGGCTGATGCCAAAAATAATGCCAATGCAAACTCAGCAAACATTTTTTGCAATGAACGTTTCGCATTGTCAAAAAGTCGAAAAAGTAGCAAAAATATGTATGTAGTATGTACGTGAATAAATTTTGTTGCCTAAGCACAAAAGTGTGTTTTTTTCATTTTGCGCATTTTGGGCGAATAAATGAGTTAAATAGGCGAAAAAAAAAAATCTTAAGCGTTGAGGGAAAAAATATTGCGAAAATAAATACACAACAGCATTGAATTGAAAATTGAATTAGTTTAATTGAAAAACAGCAAGAAATTGTGTTTGTAAATATTTTAATGTATTTCTGTGTGTGTGTGTGTGTGTGTGTCTTGTGTACGGCTGCGTCCCAAAAGGTATTTC
The DNA here is from genome assembly GCF_001687245.7 of Rhagoletis zephyria. Lineage (NCBI taxonomy): Eukaryota > Metazoa > Arthropoda > Insecta > Diptera > Tephritidae > Rhagoletis > Rhagoletis zephyria. Next base: position 14,368 of record NW_016170855.1, read on the forward strand.
ATGCATTTGAATGTTAAATAACTCGAAGGTATGCGCGCATATCGCACGAGGATGGATCGGCCGGTTGCGGGTGCAAATGGGTCATGCAAATGTTATGTTGTGTACCACCTCGACATGTTTAACTTATGAGACTTTATGTATTTTGCAAATTGATGTACTAAAAATTGCATGAGTGCAGAATGCTTGGGCAATGAGTTAGAAGAAAACCAATGGAATAAGAATCTAAACAGGTGACAACAGCTAGGAAAGGCCGCACCTACTACCCAAACTCTACCGTGCTCTATGCCTTAGATCAATCTCAGCCAAAACAAGCGCGACTCGCTTTCAACACTTTTTCTTGACTGCTAAGCCGACTAACTTTACCACGTTAACAAATATGTCGAATAGTTTTTTGTTTTAATTTTGTCTACCACCCTTTGTTCGTCTCGAACGTTTGTCCGACGTCTGTATGTCCGACTATCCCATTACTGCCAATATACATAACTATAGTCCTTTAATTTGGGATGCGTGCGCATCACCTTACGACATATCCAACACTTATCATCTATGCCGCACCTGGAATCTGCGTAAAATTCCACTGTCTTCTGGTTGAGCGTCGACAGCTGACGCTTGACATTGTACAACGACGAGGAGACACGGTGGTCCAACTTATCGACGAGGCGCTCATCCATCAATTCCAAATGATAGCCATGCGAAGAGATGCGACCCTCCGGCGAACCGGACCGTGCGCGGCTTGCAGCGCGGCTAGACCTTATTAGGGTTTGGGCTAGGAAGTCCTCCTCTTCGCGCTTGGCGCTCTTGATGTTGCGCTCCGATTCGGAGATGAGCGCCTGGGCGATGGCAGTGGCGGATTTGCCGCGAATCGAACGCTTGAATTCGTCCG
>NW_016170857.1:0-272 GCF_001687245.7 Rhagoletis zephyria
TAATACTCCTTTGTTTGACGCCAATATTTCAATATCATATAATTTAATTTAATTCGACATTTCAAACAGATGGCGTTCCTGCTGAAATTATTTTTAAACCAAAACCTTTTTAAACCTTTTTCGTCTGACACTTGTATTGTGATACATATTTAAATTATCTAATACTCTTAATTAAAATTTAATTTAAATATAAAATCAGGTGGCAACCCTCCTACATGCAGTTTAGAAATAAAGTTTCTTCCATGATACAATAATTTTTAGAAGGTAGTTTC
>NW_016170857.1:13664-15250 GCF_001687245.7 Rhagoletis zephyria
AAAAAAAAAAGGTTCCGTACGTCATGCGGACTGCGCCCCTCGTGTCGGTTGGGCTGGAATGGAGGGTACAAAGCCGTTGGGATTAATTAAAAAAAAAAGACACCTAACTCAGTTGTTCTACGAAAATATTTCCCATGAAATTTTACTATATACGCCTTGACCTTTAATAACGCGCAGACATTTATTTTAACCATTTTTCCACTTTTTTGTAAACTAATTAGGCCGAGACATGAAAACTGTAGGGTTTTAGTTTTATAGAGACTTTTACGTTGGTGGCATGAAGTTTTTGCCCGAGAAGCCCCTAGTAAAATTATCCGAAGAATAATTTTCTAGAATATCTCAATCCTTTTACGACCTTCCAATTTTGCTTCTTGCTGGGTTTCTTGAATTAAGGGCCAAAACGACCATTTCAGGTGGGACAGCTGATATTTGATACAATTGGTTGCTACCAAGGCTGTCGGGGTTCACTACCCATCAGACGGAGCATGAAATTTAAGATTTGTTTTATTCTTAATTATGAAAAAGCTTTCGTGAAGTATAACGTGAAGCAAACGAAATAGGAAATGTTTGGGTTTAGAGTTTAAACAGTTCGGTACGTGTTCTCTTTTTTTTTAAACTTGGAAAGTTTGTATTTGAAACTAAATTTAGTTTGGTCNATTTAAACAGTTCGGTACGTGTTCTCTTTTTTTTTAAACTAAATTTTTTTTGTATTTGAAACTAAATTTAGTTTGGTCATATTGTAGTCCAAAAAGTTTAAAATTAAAACCGAAATTTTTAACCGTGTACTATATGGGTATTTCCATACGGCACATACGTGGAAAGCAGTGCGCGCTTCCACCCCGCAGCACCAGGGTGCAAACCCTGGTCAAAGCAACATCGCAAAACTATAGAAAAAAGGTTTTTTCTTAACAGTGGTCGTCCCTCGGCAGGCAATGGCAAACCGAGTGCATTTCTGCCATGAAAAACAGCTTCTTATAAAAATACAATCGCCGTTCGGAGTCGGTGTAAAACTGTAGGTCCCTCCGCTTTGTGTGACAACATCAAGACGCACGCACAAATCCACAAATCGAAGGAGAAGCTCGGCCAAACACTAAGATATGTGTTAGCGCCAATCTATTATTACATACGTGGCAGTCGTACGTTTCAATGAGATACAAACAAGGAAAAGCATTTGTTTTCTTTTACTTTTTTGGCCCTTGTATAGCACATAATTAGCTCTATATTTAACCGAAAGATAAAAACAATCGAATCGAAGATACAAAATCGCATAACTCTGCGAATTGTGGATGGCTCTTTTCATGAAACTTGTTTTAATATGGTTTGGAGTTAATAATTCTAGTTGTTTTTAGAGTTTTTGAATTAACATAACTTGGTTCAATTTTCTTTTATTCCATTATTTAATTATTATTTAATTTCCATCGTCATATTTTTGTTAATATTGCTTTTAAATAAATTTTGAACGCAAATAAAACATGCATTTTATGTCGAATGTACTTTATATTTTGTCTTCAGGGCCAATTCAGGGTAAATTTTTTGGAAAATTTTTTACCCGGTAGTAAGATGTGACCTTTACGCGTTGGCGTTGG
>NW_016170858.1:0-15248 GCF_001687245.7 Rhagoletis zephyria
CTAATGCATGAAAATCCTAACCTCAAAAAAATCACCCGTTACATAGCTTGTTAACTATACTTATGTCCTTATGTGTGCCATGCGTGCGAGCTTCCCAGTGAACTTTTCGCTTGGAAAATAGTTGAGTTTTTGCCAAGAACTGTCTACTGAAACACGGCGCACAGTGTGGAAATTGAATTTTTTTCATGACAAATTCGAATATCTCGAGAACTAGAACAGCTAGCAAAAAAAAACTTCAACAGAGTTTTGAGGCTTTTGAGATGGAAAATTAATATTTATATATCTACATATATATAATTTCACCTTGCTGCAGTGCCGGATTTAGAATCCATGGGCCCCTAGGGTTTTCCATGGTGCAGACACCCCTGGTAGTACTAAGGCAAACGGCGGCCACGGTTTCCCTCCAGACTTCGTAAATTTTAAACCTCGTAAATTTCTTTTTTGTTCTGCATAGTAGTATGGGTACTGAACGAAAAAAACCCGTTTTAATTTTTCACATACATATGTATCTTCGTTGGTTCGCGAGTTTTGATAGTATAGCCCATTAAATTTTAGTAGGATAAAGTGCAAGTTTCAAGTAGCTTAAAATACCCTTGATTTTTTAATAATTTAAAAATTTTGGTGAATGTATGTATATTCCATTTTATAATTTTTGTACAAATTTTGAAATGCGCATTTAAATGCTTGCATTTATATGAGGTAATCTAAATAAACTAAAGAAATATAGACAAAACTAGTCGAAATAAGGCATATGCTTCTTTTATATCTGCCACTAGTATTATGATCTTCTTTGCACCACAAAATACATTCGTTGGCTTAAGTTTTTTTGCATCGAGCTGTTTAACCCTTAACCCTTTCGCGACGGAGTTTTATTTCCGCTCTCCCAAGGTAAAATAATATATAAAAAAAAAAATAAATGTTCCGTATACTTAAAAAATCATTAAGTCCTTACATTATCCTGGGACATATTGTCCCAATAACAGTCTATGCTGGGACAATATGTCCCAATTAGATGCTTGAACATAACAATTAAATTGACCCTTTAGTTTTTTTATTATTTAAATATTTGATAAACTTTTTTTTTCTTGCTGGAAAAGTACTAATTTATGGTAGCGAGTAAAACACTTAAAGCACAGTGCATTCTTGCGTCCGGAGCAAACATAATTTGTTCTCATTTCTTTTTGTAGCGAAGTGCATCGTACGCAACGACAACAGCCACCGTTTTTAATATTTTCTTTATTTATACTTTTTATAAATTATTTATTTTTACAATTTGAAAAAAAAAAATTAAACTACGTTTTTTATTGAAAAGTGTAATGTTGACAAATTCACTATTTTGACGAGCGAGCCGAGCACCAAGTCGACGAGAAAGCTTTATGTGGGCAGGCGTACTCATAGAAAGTACAAAACTTAACCAAATCAATCCTTCAGATTTGTAATCACAGTGACTTAGATCATGGCTGTTGAAACTGCGGCCGCGGGAGTGAGTGGTATCAACCTAAACCCTATGGCTGTGCCGGTGGCACGCGTACTCCGTTTACCAGCCGCTGACTCCACGAAACGACTTTGCTTATTTGTTTCACTTTTTTTCCTGATATAATTTTTTTAATTTTTCACGTTGCTAGCGCCTATGTAGCCTGTGCATAAATTCGGCCCTGTCTGTAGAAAGGACTAAGTACTTGTACGTTACCGAATAAATGACTTCTGGATTTTAATTTTAGGCAAAATATCAACGTTTTCTTTCCACACGGACGCTATGAGAAACGCGAACCACCTAAACCTTGCAATAATGGTAAGATTTTGAACCCTGACAGATCCTTGGTTGACCAAAACATCAGTCACACAGAGATTTTTGAGACAGGCTCAACATGAATGAAGGACCTCAGGAGATATCAAATAGAGAACAACATCTTAATTCTAGATATATCAGCTGGGAAATAGAAAACACTCTAGTCACTAGTTATGCCATTCGAATAGCAAAGGCTTTCTTTTTGCCCATTGGAGATTATTGAAGCAACTAAACAAGTTTGGTGTGGCACATTTTGGTTAAACAGTGCAGGTTGTGTAGCAAAAATTAGGAAAGAGCAAAGCCTATAATTCGTTCAAGTGAAGCTTTCATAAGGATCATTTGATCTAGGCGAACATAGGCTGAATGAACAACGCGAAAAAAACTCGTCTCTTCAATAACACGTAGGTCAGGGGAGGTGTTTAATCGAATCGAAGGTTTTTAATATTTATAAAGATAAACTAGGGTCACAATGACTAGGTGGACTGCTAACTAAGCATACAATTTTGCTGTCTTGCGAGTAGCGGCAGCAATTAAATTTTCTATCTTAAAAAAAAGCGCTTTAACTACAACACATATGCCTAATTTTACGAATTCTATCCACTTGACGCAAAGTTGCAGTAAAAATACTGCTTGTTACCTTACAGCTGCGATGTTGCAACACCAATTGAATTGCCTGCGCGTAAAATTACCTTCGAATGCCACACCATGATGCCCTTGCTGAAAGCAGCTGCATTTTAGATGCAAGTATTCTTAAGGTCAGCTCAGAAAAAGCCAATTAAAAAAAAACACTCAAGTGACTGAGTGACTGAGTGACTTTTGAGTGAATGAGCGAAAGAAAAGGTGAGCGGCACAGGAAATGCATTTCCTGTCTGCCTCTTTTAGAGAGCCCAAAAAGCATGTGCGTTTCCAACATACTTAATGAACGCAGCGACCTCTACAGGCACGCAGTACTTGAGCAACTGTGTATCTTCTCAACTGGGAGCAACAGCGCTTGCTCTCAACTTGAGAATCTCAACTCGTAGCAACGTTACTCTACGAATACCTGGAGCGTGAAGAATTCTTACTGCTGGCTGCTCCAAACGAGCGCTGCCACGCTAAGTTGGGGTGTAGCCACAATTGTGGAGTCAACCACAAACTTGCAGAGGCTAATTTATGAGCGCTGTTGAGAGAAAAACTGCAGCTGCCGCCTTTTTGATTGCTTGCTGCTCATTGGCGCTCATTTTGGCTATCTAACCTTAACTCGAGTGCTCAGCATGCTCAACAGACAATTGCATTTTTCAAGGCGCTCCTGCTTTGTTTTTTTTCGTTTTGCTCAGGCAAACTGGTTTTCCTAGCTACGAGAACTCACGTGAATACGAGTATTCCACCAAACGTAGACGACTGCTTCGTTTGCCAGCGCAGAGTGAGCTGAGTTGCTGCACAAATACACTCCAATTAGGGTGGTTTCTGCTGCTTCTTTCTGTCTCTGACTCTGACTCTGGCTGTACGCTGCTGTTTAGTCAGTTGACTGTTTGCTGGTTTTAGGTAGCAGAATTATTTACGCTTGGCCGCTTCTCTATGGGCCACTAAAGCGTACCGAGGTGTTGTTAGCGCGTCAAGTTCGTTGAAGATTTAGTATAGTTCGTTGCTTGGCCGTGTGCGGTTGTATACTTTTGGATAATCGAAATAGTTATTACCAATACACCAGTGAACATTTTCGAAACTTAAACAAAAAAAAAGCAAAAAAATTTAAAATCCGTCATCTATACGAGCATAAATGAAGAGCGCCGTGCAAGGTGAAAAGCTAATTAGCTCCAAAGTGCCAAATGTAAATGAAGACAGTGTGGATTTTTTGAAAAAAAAAATTGGTGGCGCAAAAGCCGTGATTAAAGCGAACACTTGGATTATCGCTCACGGTGATGCAGCTGGAGATTTTGAAAAAATAAAATAAAATAAAAGAAAACTAAAAAAAGGAAGAAACAGAAATAAAGCAGTGTTTATTTTATGAAAATCATAAAGCTGTTTTATGAAAAATTAAATGAATTTTGTGATTTTATATGAAAACTGAGCAACAACAAACAAATATATGTATGTGCGTGTGAAGTACTAAATACAAGCAACTAACTGTACGAGCTGTCAACGGAAATGCGTTATTAGACGTTTTATGCCGAAAGCCATTAAAAATTGATAATCAAAAAGTTATTAAACAATCGAATTGTATTGTAATTAGTGACCAACGATTGAATTTCGCTTGCCTGCTGCCGTGGGAAAAGTTTGCCGTAATCGACGAATTGCATGCTTATTGATATTTAATGTGCACGTGGTGATACTGCTAAACAGTTGGAAAAGGTTGGTGGCGCTTATTTAAAATTCCTATTTCATTTTTAAGGAAATGTGGGATTAATTATAGCCAAATGTAAAACTTTCATAATAAGTAATTTCTGTGAAAAGTAAAAGAAAATACTATTTGAAAAATTATTTCAAACTATCTACTAAAATTGGCGTATTTTAGTAATTATAAAAATTTGCAAAGTAACTAGATATTTGCGCCAAAAGGCTCTGCTTCTACCTATAGGCAAAGCATTAAAATGTTCCACATAAAATATTTTTTAAACCAAATTTTTGCTCAAAAATATTAATAAATTTTTTTTTTTCCGAATTTTGAAAACATTTTTAATTTAAAAAAAGATTTCAACACTTAATGGAGTTACCTTTTGGAGTTTTTAATTCGGTTCTAATTCTTTTTTTTTAACTCGACATTTTAAAATTAAAAGTAAACTTCATTAATTTGACTTTCAGCGCTAATTTTGTACGTATAAGTATGGCGCCAAAAAATTTTTTCCGTTTCGTTAAAAAAAATGCTGAGTTAATAATGATGTATACGATTATCAGCAAGTTTTAGACTAAAAATAAATTAACTAATTGTTTCATTAAAATATACACATTGTTTTGAAAAATGAAAAGAGAAGTATGCCCCAAATAAGAAAAAAATGTGTAAAATTTTTTGGAGTTTCACAAATATTTTGTTTAAAATTTATTGGTCCAGTAAATTTCAACTGGTGGTTAAATACAAATAGTATAGATTTTATAAACTTTTTACAAAAAAAAAATTTAAATTTTTTCATTCAAAATTTGTGATTTTAATTATGTAAATATGTTTCAAAATTAAGAAAAGGAATATGTATTATGTTGTAATGTGCAATAGCGAGGGCCGAAAATCCGCGTTTTTTTTATAATTTTGAATGGTAAGAGGAAAAATATGGTCCATTATGCTCTAAAAATAATCTGTGCGAAAGATGAAAATTTTAGGTCAATATCTTATTAGGCTTTCCCATGTCCATCAAAGTTCAAGTGCTAACAAATTTTTTTCTTAGCTTACTTCGATTCTCTACAAAAAAGGTCCATATACCAAATTATGTATGACTAATACTTCCGAAGATAATTGCAATTTTAGTAAAAAAATGTATTAATTAATGTATCTATTATTTTTTGTTTGTGAACTTTGATGGACTTGGGCGAGCCTAAGATATTGACCAATAATTGTCATCTTTTACACAGACTGTTTTTAGAGCATAATGGACCATATTTTTGCTATTACCAATCAAACTAATGTGCATACACGTACATACATATGTATGATATGTACATGACCAGGGCCTATATTCAGTACAAGTTATCTTCAATTTTCACAAAAACTAGTGCCTGATGACAGAACCCATTTGCACTTAGTTGGCTGGCATTACTGCTGCTAATGCTTGCTTAGCAATCCAATAGTAAATTCTTTTAAAAAACGATATACAAGGTGTGCATTAACATCATCGATCACAGTTAATCGGGGGATTTCTATATCAGAAGTTGATTTTTGTGAAAATTGCAGATAGGTTTTATGATTTAGGATATAAGTTGTATCATAATCCCTTGATATGCATACGTATATCTTATTATTTCTTCAAAAGTTAAAACTAAGAAAAATATCTAAATAAATTTTAAATTCCTTGTATATAAATTTTCATTAAAAAAAAAATAGAATAGGCAAAAATTTTTTCGAATAAAAAAATTTACGATTTCTACAATTTGTTTGTAGTATTTGAAAATAATCTGGAAATTTTTTTTCATAGTTCAATTAAGCTCATAAACAATTTTTTAATTATGTGAGAAAGTATATTTAGAATTCTTGAAAAGTAGATAATAAAAATTTAATTTTAAGAAACAAAACCATTAACATTTAAAAAGTGCTTTGAAATAATTTTAGATTAAAAAAATAAATAAAATTCGAAAGAAATTACATGAAAGAGTAGGGAAGAAGTCCGAATTTTGAAATAAACAGAATTATTGATTTATTTAGAAAATTGTATTATACAAAAAATTTAAAAATTTAAGCAATTTAAAAAAAAAAAAATGCTGGCCGCGTTTTTTACACGCATACATACATACGTATCTCCGCTGAAAATTTGTATGGACCTGTAAGCGACAAACTTTATGTGTGCTAAGAAATAGCTGTTGATAAAGTTAAAATTTCTTATTTGAAAATGGATATTTTTGATACTTGTTTTTTTTTACACGTTAAGCGTAGATGTACATACATACATACATAAGTATATGCGCGTGAAAAACACGTTAGTGGCTTTTTGATAGATATGAAAATTGATCATATATTTCTTTGATATTCATCCCGAAATCGGTATGTGTTTACATATTTAACTCCTCTACAACGTAAGAATTACAATTCAAACAAAATTTTCTTTTAGTAAATTATTTCAAAATTTAACTTTCGACACTTACAGGACCTACCAGCCTATATAGTTGAAGTTATATTAGAATTTCTTAAAAGCTAAATATAAATATTGTTTTGCGAAAAATTGTTATTTTTAATTTAAATTTCAGTAGGAATATAATTTTTAAAATAGAAGCAACTAGATTGAGAAAGTGTATTGCTACGTATGCATATATGTATGTATATATTTAAAAGAATATATAAACATTAAACACTTTCAAAAAATTTACGAAATTAAAAAAAAATTTTAGTTTAGTTAAATTATAACATTTCACATTGAAAAACTACAAAAAACTAGTTTCTTAATATTCAAGAAAAAAAGTTAATATAATTTATTTAAAACAAAATTTGAATTGCCAGTTTTTAAAAACAACTTGGCTTTATCTCTGTTGCCATCAGCATAATAAAAGCAAAACTAGAGCAAAGCACATACAGAAAATTTTAAATATTTAATTAGTTTTGACATTTAGGCACTAAAAAAATGCATAGCGCACTCCAAATATAACCAAACCGTGCGTTCAATTTTTCTTGCCTCTAAATTTTCTTATTTTATTACTTCCATTCATTACTTATGTATCTCGCACATTTCCATACATTTCACATTGAATTAATTTCCTCCACTTCAATGCATTACTTAACCCATTCTTTTTTTTTCTGCGTCTCTTCTTTTCCTTCGCAGCAATGGAACGCTTATAAAACCAACCCATTACACACGCTAAACTCAACGACTTATTCGACAACGCATTGTAACGCATCACAACGACAACGAAAAACCACAACAGTCTTATCGACTGTAAATCAACAAAAAAAAACAACAACAAAAGTCACACACACACGCCCGAAAATGTCGCATTTCGAAAAAATTTTCTTCATTTCATTACTTTACTTCTTGCTGCTCATCGCCTCCACCCGCGGTTTAGCTAACTGTCCGCCTGGCTGCCAGTGCGATGACAATACACTCGTCGTACAGTGCGGCGAAGGCCAATTGGATGTGCTGCCCATCGCACTCAATCCGTCCATACAACGTCTGGTTATACGCAACAACAAAATCAAGACCATCGATTCATCAATACAATTCTACGCCGAGCTGACGTTCCTCGATTTGTCTTCGAATCACCTGATGACCATACCGCAGCGCACCTTTGCCTACCAGAGGAAACTGCAGGAGGTGCATTTGAATGACAATAAGATCGGTGCGATCAGCAATAAGACTTTCATTGGCCTATCGGCGGTAACGGTATTGAATTTACGCGGCAATTTAATTTCCGAGCTGCATTTGGGCACCTTTACACCGCTGCTTAAAATTGAAGAGCTGAATTTGGGAAAGAACCGCATCGGCTTTGTCGATCCCAAAGCGTTTGACGGTTTGTCACAGCTGCGTATTTTGTACTTGGACGATAATGCGTTGACCTCGGTGCCAGATCCGGTAGTTTTTCAGGCTATGCCAAGCTTGGCCGAACTCTTTTTAGGCATGAACACTTTGCTGACAGTGCCGTCTGCCGCCTTCCGAGATGTGCCCGCACTGACGCGCCTCGATCTGCGCGGCGCTGGACTACGCAATATCTCGCATGATTCCTTCAAGGGCTTGGAAGAGCTGCGGCAGCTGGATCTCTCCGATAATAGGCTGACACGTGTGCCTACTTTTAGTCTCAGCAACATGGTGCGTTTAGAAGAGTTATCGTTGGGACAAAATGACTTTGAAGTGATTGTGGAGGGTGCTTTTGTCGGTCTCAAGCAGCTGAAGCGTTTGGACATCAGTGGCGCACTGCGGCTAAAACGTGTCATGAATGGTGCATTCTCCACAAACGGCAACTTGGAGTACCTCAATCTGTCGTCGAACAAAATGTTACACGAAGTGCAAGAGGGCGCACTCAGCGGGCTGCCCAACATGCGTCACGTTATACTGAAAGCTAATGCGCTCACCTCACTAGCGGAAGGCCTATTCCCATGGCGCGATCTTGTGACACTCGATCTGTCGGAGAATCCCATCTCCTGTGACTGCCGCGTGATGTGGCTACGCAATTTGTTGGTGGAAAAGAATGGCACAAATGATGCAATCTCAGAAGTCTACTGCGCTTTTCCCGACCGCCTGCATGGTGAGGCCTTGCGCAATCTAAACCCAACACTCATGGGCTGCACGCACACCGATCCCCGCAAGCAGGCCTTGATTGGCGCGCTGCTCGTTGGCTCGGCGGCGACTTTAACCGCGCTGGCATTGATACTCTATCGCTGTCGCCGCAAGATACGCGAGTACATCAGCAGCGGCGTGTGGGGAAACTCGGCTTTAGGGCGCAAAGAACGCGAGTATCAGAAGACCTTCTGCGATGAGGACTATATTACGCGCCATCAGCATCATCCCTGCAGTCTGGGCATACATTCGACCTTCTCGAACACCTATACGCCCCACCATCCCGCTGCCGCACGTCATTATGGCTTCTGCACCATGCCCATCAATGACTTGAATGCCCCGGATGCACAGAAGAGTCTACAACAGCTGCAAGTACCCACCGCCACAGTGCTGAATGAGAAGAAAGCGCTACAAGCGGGCGTTAATATCGACGATTGCACGCCCTACTCGCTGCGTTTAAAGCCCTGCAATGGCAGCGTTGCTGAGCCGCAACAGAGCGTGAACCATTACACGAAACCACAATTCGCGCACACTGCCGTCACGCTAGATGTAGGTGAGTCGTGCTACTCGTACGCCGATGTGCCAATGATGCATTCGCCTGGGGTGAATGCCTGCGAAGCACGCCAACATCAGCTGCGCCTCACCCAAGACCACTTCACACAACAGCAACAGCAGCAGCAACTGAAAAAACAACAACAGCAACTGCAGCAGCTACAACAACAACCGTTGCATTATGGCACTTCAGCACGTAGCGACTGTGATGCGGCTAGTGATGTAATGGATGCCAACTACATCTACAGCAATACACACTACTCGATGCCGTTGGAACAGGGACGCATGGCTAAAACGCCCACACCACCACCATTGCCGCCAGCATTGCCCCTGCGTAATGGCATGGCGACTACGGGTCGTCGCTCATTCATGTCGGGCAATGTACAAAAGCAACAACAGCTGCAGCAGCAGAATAATAATACAATGCGTAATCCACACTGATCGCAGGTGTTTAGTGTGGGTAATGAGCTGCCGCTGGCGGTGCGCTACCCCACCTATCATCATCCGAAGCTGAGCTTGTATGCTTAGTGGGGGCGCCAACTGTGATGTGACCGAGTGTCGTAGCGTAAGCAAATGTGTTGCAGAGTGGGAAGAGCATATAAGCTACGCAGGAGTAGTGTTTAGGAGAGAAGAAGAGATAGCACTTCAAGTATTACTACCGATGCCCCTAAGTACATAAATAGAAAACCAACGAATTATATTACTTAAGTAACTATTACATAATTACGAGTAGCAGCAGCAAAGACAATAGGCTAAGTTTGTGCACCTAAAAATATGTTTTTGAATTTATTATGCAACGGTGGGCAGCGAATTGCCTGCGGGGTTAAGGCATAAATACAGAAATGAAATTACTTTGCGAAATATGTACATAACTGAAAATTATTTCATAAAAAGTAAAATACAATTTGCTTTAAAAATTTGCATTTTCGCTGAAAGTTAATAAAAAAGCAAATCGGAGGACAAAAATTATTTGTAAATATATGTATAAGGCATAAAAGTAGTCTAACGTTTAGCTGTAGTTAATAAGCATCATTTTATTTTGAATTTTTTATTATTTTGACAAAAGCACTGAATTGTAGTAATGGTAATTGTATTGATAAGCAAAAACTTGTACTTATTTAGCGTTTAGCAGTTTGTAAATTATTTTATTTAAAAGTTGTTTAGTTAGTTTATTTAGTTTTAAGAAGAATTTAAACGATAATTTTAATAGTTAGAAGAATATTTAAATTAAAGAAAACAGAAAACTCTAAAAAAATAACAAAATCAATAAAGGATAAACTTTTTCGAATTAAAAAATAAAGAAATAGGTTTTTCAGTAATCAATGTTGGGGGGATAAGGCTTAGAAAATTCAAGGACCTGGATTCTACAAAAACCAAATATAGATAATGTAAAAAGTAGTTTTTTTAGTTGGACTCGGCCAAAAACGCTTAGGCGGCTACATCCCCAATAAAGGAAAGGTTTATTTCAATACATATTTTTTTAGTTAAAATATAAAAAAAAAATATTTTGAAATTTAATGTATGTAACTATTTTTTAGAAAGAAAGTTTTAAGTTATAGACGGACAGCCAACGACTATTAAGACCCTCAAATCTCTTTAGAAAACATCAAAAGCGGCGATGGGGTGCCTTAATAAGCTGAACATTCTTTGTCTGATGAACCAAGTTCAGGTTCTCTGGGTTACAGAGCATATAGGTATGGAAGGAAATGAGATTGCCTATAAATATGCAAAGGAAGTAGCATCGACAGCGGAAATCACTACTGGGACTATCCACCAAGTCTAGAACAATCCAAAGCACTATGGGAACTTGTATATATGTAACTTAAGACGCTTACAGAAGTTTTTCCAATCGTAACTTAAAGATTTTCACAAGAATTCTTATTGTACATAGCAGGCTGAACTTTCACTTGTCTAAACTGGGAATTTATTCGCATGTTATGCAGATTTCGCTGGCTGGTTATCAACACGGCACCGCACATTTTAGAACGTTGCGCTGATGCACAAACGCAAAATTAACTTGCAGAATCATCTAATAATTAATAGCGCGGTGCTTTATAAATTATAATCATTAAAAAGTATATTGAGAAGCTAATTGTAAATCGAGAATTGACACATGATTCCACTGATAGCATAATACCTAATAAACCCGCACCCGAATTGAACATCAGAATGTGTCCCTCAGACGACGTGAAACACTGACTAAGCTCAAAGGAGACTAAACCAAGTCACAGTTAGGAAACAAGAGTGGCTAGAGTCTCACAGTCTCCAACTAGCGGCGAAAGATTTGATTTTCGACGCAAATAAAATATACTGCATAAAAAGCGAATGTCTTCACTGAGTAGATTAATGGCCAGTATAGAGGGGCCAACCCAGTGCAAACGAAATCTGCCCACGTCTAATCGCATTTACAATGGAAGAGCCAATTCGTGTGGATATTATTTTTTTTCTTCCAAGCACTTCAGAGACGGATCATTGCGGCTCATAAATCTCAATTCTCGCTATCAGCCTCTCAATAGTCGGTTTCAAGGGTTTGCTTCTTTTCCTCCTATAGCCGTTTAAACGATTTTGACCGAGTTCAACATAGCACGGCAGTCCGACTGACGCCAATTAGAAACACCTAGTCAAGCTAAGTCTCTCTCCATCTCACCTTTTCAGCGCAGAGGAGGCCTGCCTCTACCATCGAAAGCTGCTATCACTCTAAACACTTTCAGGCCTCAAATGTTTGCATCTATTCGTATTACCTCTTCATAGTAAGCAGCGAAGAAATGCCAATTTGCACTCCTTTTAAATTTTACAACATACATATGTAAATATATGCTTGCAACCTATTTGAATGCTTCTATCTACGTACATACATACATAATTATATGTCAAGGACAATATACACCCGACTAATAACCTTACAAGGCCAGCAAACTACAAATACAACTCGTAAATTCTGACTGTCCTTCGTCCGTTGCACTCACTAATCTCAAGGTGCTTATAAGCATCCCCGCAAATCCATAATCGTTTCAATGTCTGCAGGACATCTACTTTATTCTCTGAGATTTTTTCTCTAGCAGAGCACAACCCAAAAAAGGTCACTAAGGTTTATTTACCTACAACCGACGATCCTTTGTCGTCCTGTACACAGCACACACTTTTTCCCATCGAACAGCCTTGCTGCTCGTAGGCATAGCAGTTATTTCCTTTCTTCTTACCATTTGCAATGATGAGCTATTAATTTCTTTGCGATTTCCAAAAATAATGCTCAACAATTTCAAAAAATTTCACACAATTCGTTGCACAGCAGGAGCGTTTGTTTGGTGTTGAATTGCGCATAGCGAGCAAAGAAATACTCAAAATAAATGTGTAGTCATGTACATATGTACGTGATTATTGTTTTTTGTTTTGTTTTGAGCCTACGGAGCTCTTTCTTATTCGTAGCTTAGTTGCGTGTACCTGTTTTCTGTGGAAATTTGAAACCTGTTGGTCGTTGTTGAGTTCATTGTGTGTGTTTTGAATCCTTCAAAGGGACATCTTCGTTTGTTTGCCTGATTTCATTGTGTCTGTTATTGCTGTCGATTTGTTCAGCTTTTGACGAAAGATGGCGCTGCTGTCGACGATATTTCAATATTAATTCTTGAAATGTCCTGCAGGTGGCCTTTGGGTTTGAAGTTGTTCTGAGGCTGTGGCTTGGTATGTGATTTTCTTTGATTTTAATTTTGAGTACATAGTTTAAAAATGATTAGTTGCTAGTATTTCTTTAATCGAATTTTAAAACATTTCGTTTCCTAATCTTGATACCTGCACTAGACCCAGTTATACACTTAGAAACGGGAAAACAAACCACTCTAGACAAATTACTCTCAAGACTTGGATAATTTCTGAGACTTCCGATTACAATTCAGCTCGTATCTGAACTCCGGTACATGATTATATGGCGTAAGTCTTTTTAGCCGCTAAATTAACTTGGATTTAAATGGGGTTTCGTAAAATGTGCTTCATATTTAGATTCGTAGTTTTTTCATGTTGCCTTTCAATAAACTCAACAAGTTCAGTCCACATCTAGGCTACGACATTTATTACTGAGGAGGTAATCCGCGCAGGAGGTAGGTTAGGTTAAGAGGGTAATTCTCCATTGGAGGAGACACCTACCAATTTCTGAGAGAGTAGCTACGTACTTTAAAGTTATTACTCTACTCAACCAATTACTATCCCTCATGAAACCGAGGTGATCCAACAGTTCAACTTCAACTATCTCGCCCAGATTGTTGAAGAAGCGTCAATCCAAGTAGACCCGGACATCAGCACAGAAAGCGGCATGTTTACTATACTTGCTCTTCATCACGGCAGCATCTGCACAGTTACTTGTTGGTATTCGTGATCGTTGGAGCATTTATGCTGTAGCAAAGTGTCTTGTGATGACACCGGTAAGGACTCTTACTGAAGCCGCGGCCATAGTAATATTCTCATCCCACAATCTTCCAGTTTGTTCCACAAGTCTACTCATCTATTTTCTTAATGTGATTACTAAGCGATGGTAGTACGGAGCTATTCGCTTCTTCTACTCGCATCTCTAAGCCCTATCTGGCTATCTCATCAGCCGATACATTCCCTTAAATATTTCTATATCTAGGGACCCGGCATAGATTGCCAAGTTTTTAGTTGCGATAGAGAAATTTCTAGTTATTAAATTATTTATAACCCACTTTAACGCTGGTCGGCCCTTAAATGATAGTCCGCTAATCCACCAAAGGAAATTCTAGATGTTAGTGAAAAGAGGTGAAAGCTTCATATCCTTTGTGACCGTGTAGTCAAGGTTTTTTGGTACCAGAACAAAGGATTGAATGATCGGCGGGTTGCAATCGAATTGACAGTTGCTATTGGTTTCTTTCGACGTCTATAAAATTTGTTAAATTTTGTTAATTTGCGCTCAATATATCATAGTATAGAGGTTGCCACAATTAAGGCATTTGTCCAATCTACTCAACTGAGTGGTGACAAATCGCGCTTACGACGAGTTTTGATAATAAGGTCAGAAAAAAATATTAAAAATCAACGCGATGACGATTTTTGAGTTTTGAAACTTGCACTTCATGAGACTAAAAAGCTCGAAATTTTGATGAAGATTTGTTGAAATTACTTGTAGTTTGAAACTTTATATGATTTAGGCTAAAAGCTTGGACAATATTTTTATAGAAAATTAACAAAAAATATTTACCTTGAAAAACATTGCGATATTGAGTCACTGTATATATAGGGCCAATTTTGAGATATGTTTCCATCATTAAACAAATTCAATACTAAAACCCTAACACTTTAAGTATAATACGAACCAGTGTGAGTATATAAAAACGCATATTTCGAGAAATAATTTTGACTAGGGTTGCCACGATTCAAAAATAAATGTTTACTTAAAGAATTTGAAATACTATGCCAAATTTTTGTAGAGTTGCCATCCCTAAACAAAAAATGTATTAATAAATCACCATCAATTTAAGTATAATGCGAATATCAGACGACGAACACCTGAGTCTACTTTTTTCAAGCGACATTTTTGAGAGTTGTCATCTGCAAAAAAGAAGTATAACTTTGTAAATAAATTAACTATACGTACATACATTCGTTTTGTTTCAAGTTATTAGAAAAAACTAGGGTTGCCATCCAATTGTACATTTAGCAAACACTGTACGACATTTTCAGCCTTTTTCCAGGGGAATTGATGAAGGCAAGTTTTTCTGAAAGTCTGGATAGAACTTAGAAAAGCCGTCTCTCAGTTTTGCCGGGATGGCGATTTTAACCGTTTTTTATAAATTTGAAGTTGGTGGTCGCAGAGCAGCATTTAAGACAATTAAAATTGATTTATATGCAGATATTTATACAATTAATAGAGCTCTCTGGGCGTTTTAGGGTCCGATGAATCTGAATTTGCAGTTAATTTTGCACCTAAAATGGTCGCTGGAGTGCGTTTTGGTGCAAAAAAACATGGAAGGAACATGAACAGAGGTGGGCACTACCACAAACAAGCGTGAGCTAAAAGTGAG
>NW_016170859.1:0-15244 GCF_001687245.7 Rhagoletis zephyria
CCGGGTAATACCCGGGTAACCGGGTACCCGGGTATCATCAGCCCTATTTAAAACTTAATTTTGTGGCCGCTCGTTTTCTGACTGTGCTGTGACGATTTTTAGAAAACCTGCTTTCTGCTATCCAAGCTGTAGATACATATATCGATGAGGTGCTGCATAATATATGTGTTTATGAACAACGAAAGTGGCGACTCACAATTCCATCCACCAATTGCTTTGATGGCAACGATGACAGCGAGCGATGTCAATATCGCTCTAACATAAAGCTACGAACAGTGGAATCAACAATGGGAGCTGTAGTCGTTGGCAAACAGTTAAGATTTCTTTTTTTCTGCTTTTGCATAATGTTCGTTGGAATTTTTCACATAAAAACTGGACTAGAAGAACTGTTTGAACGTAATTGTGTCATTGCAGTTATGCACGTACCTACATGGTGGGTATCTATGGGTTTAATACAGTTAAAATAAATGTCGCCAATCAAAATTTGTTTAGCGTGGAGCTTACAAATGCTGATACCTTGACTACATCGGCGGCTGTTTCTGAAATTTTACCAAAATTTTCGTAGCACTTACTTGAAAGTGTTGATTTCGTAAAGTTAACTTGTTATTCGAAAACGTAATGGAAATATTTCTTTCAGTTATGTACTCACCTGTCACTTGTATATGCGTTGGACTCCACATCGTGTAACTTCCAATTGTACGCTTATTCCAACTCTCTTTTTCACAATCTTGGTTGCTGGAGCGGAATGTGTATGCACTTGATGCCTTTCTAAAAACACTTTTAAATTTTTAAGTATTAAATATGCAGCTTTGTGATTTTGCGTAATGCGCTACTTTTGCTTTTATTCTTTGGGTTTTCCCTTTATTTTGCAAGCTTTTTCACCATCATAACACTTCACACTCTCGCGTTTTACAATCGCCTTTGCTACGAAAAAGGCTGTTCTATGAGGTTAAATATTTAATCATTGGTATTAGCATTACCATGTACATATGAAAGGTGAAATATAATTATAAACAATTAATAAAACCGACCAGTTCCCAACAATTCCAATGCACCTGAAAAACGCGAGCGCCGCACGAACAACATCCAAACGGGTCTAATTGCAAAAAGCGAGTGACAGCTGTTGGCCAAACAATTTGAACGATTGAAAGCAACGAGTAAACAGGGTTGCAGAGCAACGAAAGAATTATTTTGTTTTTAGATAATGAACATGGAATATTTCGTATCATGATATCAAAGTTTCAAACTCTAAAGGTAACACACTACGTTTAAAAATAAGTTATTTGCAAATAAAAATAGTTTGTAAATACCTTACTCGCTACGTTCTTCGGTAATACGTGGATATTAACCATTCAAAATTCACTGCATTAAAACTATAAAAGAATTCTGAATTAATTCATATGAAGATTATGATCATGATTCATTGATAAATGAATTATTATCATTAATTATTGTGAAGTGCTCCTAATTTTGAGAAGTGAATTTGTTTTATCTATTATCATCGGCCGTTTACGTCATCGCTAAATACTCTGAAGTAAAACTTGCCAATGTGGACGTGATATCTTCCCGGCCGTCTTCACGTGCTGGCAAATCTCGCTAGCGTGACGGACGACGCATGCGAGATGCCGCACGTGTAGACGACAAAATGTACGAAGCATACTTTTTCTGGCATACCGAGCGGTTTGCAAGATCTCGCATGCTTTCCACTATCATTTCTGTTGTTTCACAGGTATTTTCTCATTTCGCAGAATTCTTGAGTAGAAACATCGTTTATTTTGGTGTAAAATAGAACTTTGCTTGAAAAGCTAGACCTTTTTGTGCGACATTTTACAAATGAAAAAGTATGCTGTCAAATGCCCATTCAATAAAACTCGTATCTCGCTTGCGAGAAAAAAAACAGAACGCAACGAGAATTTTAAGCATGTGAAGACGGCCGGTTAAATCTATGGCTTTGCGACATCTATCGAGTAAATGGTCACTCAAAAACAAACTAATAAAATTGAGCTGTCAATTTTGTTTGTTTTGATCACTGCTATTAAAATTTTTACGTGTTCTATTGCTTCTGAAGGACGAAAATTCTAAATAGTTTGGGAATTTTATCTTCATTTAAACAGAGAAAAATTGCTCCAAAGTAATTGCATTTATATTCCGTGCATTAAGCTCCAAACAGTCATAATGGTGTGCGTGCCTTGCTTCATCATTCCCGTACTGCTCTACATTTGGCACAGATTTTTCCAGCCCATTGTGATACCAATTATACAACGTTACTGGAATCCTTGGGAGAAAAAGGACGCCCAAGGCAATGTTATTAAAAATGGACCGGAATTTCCATTTGAATGCAAAGGTGGAAGCTGCCCGTACGTAGCACCTAAAAACAAAACTGTTGCCAACGGTGGAAGTGAAAAATCAGCTGCTATCAATGACCCTGATGGAAGCGCTGAAGTGGTTACTGCAGCGGATACAAAGAAAGACAATTGAAGCTGATTTTAAATAAATATCATTATAGCATAAGTATAGTGAAATTTGTACATACAAAGCTGTGACTGCTTATTTAAAGGAGGTAATCGTTGCCGCAGCTATCGTATGAAATTCATAAACTTGGAGTTCGGTATAAGAAAACTGAAAAGTTTTAGCTAGCTATGGGATGAGTGCAAAGGTGGATGATAGCGCAAATTAAACGCTTCTATATGTGTATTTTTAAGAGTTTCAATTTCTGAAACTTTCATAGATAGTTTAAAACAATGTAGCTGGACAGTAGCAATTTTTGATTATAAATAAAGATAGTGACATAATAAAACGTTTTTTGTCATTTACACTTGTATGTACATACAAGTATTTAGATTTGCAAAATGAGTTGATTTTTTCGCATTTTATCAAGATTTGTCTGTACGGGGCATAAGGTGAGGTCAATTAACACAAAATTTGCTTAATTGCCTTTTGTATCTTCAATCACGTGAGCAGATTTAAATCCAGCGCCTGTCAGTATGCAAGCACACTGTTCACTTAGAATGCAAGTAATACGCTGCCGGAAATGAAATTAATTTAAAAGGAGGGTAAAAATTATGTAGCGCAGAAACATTTGTTTAAAAAGTTTCATTGGGAAATAAGCTGAGATACTTTAATATCATAAAATAATAAAATACTTTAATATCAAAAAATTTATTGAACATTTTTTTTTTAATAAAGTTTAAAGGTTGTGTAAAAAAAAGTAAACAAAAATTACGACTCGGAAAGGGAGAACAAAGTCTATTATGAATTATCGCAGTGTTAAAAACTAGTTGGTTGTGGTTTCAAGCATGATAAAGCATAGTAATGTAAAACCGTTCTCTCAATTCGTCGGCCATGATTTTTTTTTTAAGTTTTCCAACATTTTAAAATCATATAAAATTGAGAGTAGAAAAAAGGAATTGTTCAAAGTTGCTTTTGTTTGTATATAAACTCGATAATATCCTCGAATTTCGTCTTTCTAACTTTATCAGCTAAAAAAATTACCTATTCGTTCTTGTGAATCCAAAAAAATTTAATTATTTTAAATTCTAAAAAGTTCCTCTTTAATTTGGTACCCATTTTTTGTATTCTACATTGCATTGAGTTTTTAAAAAATTTTTGGAATTACTCATTTCTTTGAAATTACAAAGTCCTTTAAAATATAACCTGACGTCAGAGAAAAAAAAAATAAAAACGCCTCTTTAAATAAAGAAGTAGGTTTCAAACCCATTTATTTATTATTTATTTTATGGTAGGAGAGCTTAAAAAATACAGGCGGGATCCCGGGATTGTGATAACGACATCTCGAAAATCCCGGGATCGCAAAAAGCGAAAAAATTAAAATTTCTAAACTATACATACAGTAATCGGGACTATTGATGAATCCATCGTTGTTGTTGTTATAACAGCATACAAATTCCCCAAAGAGTTTTTGGAGAGTGATGTTGGAGTGATAGTCCTTGACCAGATATACTTATGTACATATGGTACAGGGCAATAATAAACCTTCCCAAAGATCGGGTAAGGATAATAACAGGTTTTTCTGACGGGTCACTGCAGACTAAGAGGTCACCTGCACAAGCTAGAGATCTGGTCGAACTACTAATGTCGTTTCTGTGACGTGACTGAGGAGACTCCGTTGCACCTGCTTCCGGAATGCGAGGGGGTTGCGAGAAGACGGGAGAGGTACCTACATAGGCCTGTACTGTACTGTAAGTGGTTGAGGGCACAATAGATCGCTTGGTTTCAATCTATCTATGTATCTATCTATCTATCTACGTAGACTCGACAGTCGTGGGAACGAGGACTATAATATGATATGAGTTTAAACTCTTGAAAGATTTTAGTGAAATGGAAATGGTTTTCATTTCTATGGCTCCCTAAACACAATTTTCACTACGCTCGATGATAGAAATATGTATGTATTCAAACAACATTAAGATTTAATTTATAAAAATATGTAATGTTTTATTAATGTATTTTTAAAGATTTTCGCTTAATTACTTAATACATTACGGCTATTGCTACGAAAAACTTAAAAGGTATTTTTGCAAAGTGTTATTTTACATGATTTTATGTATATTAAATTCATTAGCTTTTAAAACATGAAACAAAATAAAAGGATGCCACGAAAGGAAACAAAGTTGAAGAAATTAAAAACAGTAAACAGAGACACGGTTAAAAAAATTTAATTAATTAATCATTATGAACAAAAAATTTAGACATTTATAAAAAAGAAACGATTTTTTTATATAAATTTTTTTTTGGAAATCAGTAAATCAGTTAATGCGAAATAATTGTAAAAAATGAAAATAACTAAATTAAAGCTTTTTTCGCAAAGTTTTGCGGCAACAAGAGTCAAACTAGTCAAGTAACATAAAATTAAAAATATATTCTTTTTATTTCACATCAAATATAGTTGGTGGCGCTAAAAATGCAAAACAATTGGTTTACATTCGAACAGCACTTCTGACAGTATTTTATGTATGTATGTATNGCTAGAGATCTGGTCGAACTACTAATGTCGTTTCTGTGACGTGACTGAGGAGACTCCGTTGCACCTGCTTCCGGAATGCGAGGGGGTTGCGAGAAGACGGGAGAGGTACCTACATAGGCCTGTACTGTACTGTAAGTGGTTGAGGGCACAATAGATCGCTTGGTTTCAATCTATCTATGTATCTATCTATCTATCTACGTAGACTCGACAGTCGTGGGAACGAGGACTATAATATGATATGAGTTTAAACTCTTGAAAGATTTTAGTGAAATGGAAATGGTTTTCATTTCTATGGCTCCCTAAACACAATTTTCACTACGCTCGATGATAGAAATATGTATGTATTCAAACAACATTAAGATTTAATTTATAAAAATATGTAATGTTTTATTAATGTATTTTTAAAGATTTTCGCTTAATTACTTAATACATTACGGCTATTGCTACGAAAAACTTAAAAGGTATTTTTGCAAAGTGTTATTTTACATGATTTTATGTATATTAAATTCATTAGCTTTTAAAACATGAAACAAAATAAAAGGATGCCACGAAAGGAAACAAAGTTGAAGAAATTAAAAACAGTAAACAGAGACACGGTTAAAAAAATTTAATTAATTAATCATTATGAACAAAAAATTTAGACATTTATAAAAAAGAAACGATTTTTTTATATAAATTTTTTTTTGGAAATCAGTAAATCAGTTAATGCGAAATAATTGTAAAAAATGAAAATAACTAAATTAAAGCTTTTTTCGCAAAGTTTTGCGGCAACAAGAGTCAAACTAGTCAAGTAACATAAAATTAAAAATATATTCTTTTTATTTCACATCAAATATAGTTGGTGGCGCTAAAAATGCAAAACAATTGGTTTACATTCGAACAGCACTTCTGACAGTATTTTATGTATGTATGTATGTATATAAAAAAAAATAACTACTATTTAATTGCTAAACGAGCACATTGATTAAATTTAAATAATATTATGTCTTTTATGCTTGTTGTCTTTTGAGCGAATTTTATTTGCAGAAGTTTTTCACATTAAAAAATAAAAAAAATTTTGTATTGAATAATCTTAAAAAAACTTAACCAAAGTGAATTTATCGCAACGTACTACAGTTTACAGCTACAAACTTCATAAATATCGCGTAAAAATACAATATTGAATTCTTAGAGTATCCATAAAAAATCAACTAAAATCTAAGTAATTTTTTTCTTTCAATTACAGTATTGTAATTAATATTTGCTAAAGTTATATTTCAAATTAATTACTTTTTTTTTTTTAATATACAATTGAAATTCTTTTAAATTTTTTTCATAAATATTTATGATGTGCTGTTTTTAACTAATAAAAAAAGATTATCTTTCTTAGGCAACTTACGACTAAACTTAACAGTTACGCTTAAGTCATAGACATGAGATACTTTTTACAGTTACTTGCTAGCGATTTGCATACATTATAAGCACTTTTCGAGTAGCGAAATTAATTTTATTTATATTTCGTACATTTTTTTACCTAACTTCTTTTTTAATTACTTAATATTCATTTACTTTCGCGCTAGTTGTAAAAATAAAAAAAATATTAACTAATTTGTTTTCAACAACAAATTTGCAATACCTAACATTACTGGAAGAGTTTTCAGCGCACTTAAGGCTAATGTTTCGAATACTTGCTACGCGTTGGTAAAAAGTTCTTTTTTTCATAACACAATTTAACGTATTTAAATTAAGTGAAGCACGCAATTAAATTTTTTTAATATTCTGTTTTATTTTTACACTAAAAAAAAATAAAAAATTACTTTAAATAAGCCTAGTATGTCTTCAGTTTGTTGCATGCCCTTCTGTTCTCATCGATTTCGTTTTCCAATTGCTTGCTAAACTACATAATTTTATCTCTCATAAATTTCAATAAGTATGCAATTTTAAACAACTGAAAATTTTATAATAATATCAATAACAATTAATTAAGCATTCAGTAAATGATAATCGTTTGGCTGAGGTACATAAATTTTGTTTGTCGAAGAAACTTTCATTTCAGTAGCTTTTGCGATATGGTTTTCGGAATGCCTTATCACAATTCAAAATTCTTTATAGTATGTTTTCATGAGCCCCTAATTGCGCGGCTGAAATTGCCATACGGGTTTTAATTGATTTGTTGCTCTTATTGTGAATGCTTTGTAAGCAAGAAGGAGAAATAATACTAAATAATAAAAAAAAAAAACAAAATACATAATTGCTAAAAACAATAGATTTTATTTTCCATAAAACAATTTAAAGCGTTAATTGAAACAAAGCCCAAGCTTACTGCTCGACTGTACATTACATCAGCCAAGAAGTGGTCCGTTTTTGGACTGAAAGAAGTCATCACATTCGACGACTGAAACTTCGGAAACAGGGTTTCTTTGATTTCGCCGTTTTTTTTGTTTTTGTTACCAATTGATTTTTGTATGGTGTTTACAGGCTGCGTCAATTTTTTTCACTGTTTTAACTACTTTAATGTTTAACTTGGTATCAATGTTGTAATCGTGTAAGCAGTTTCAATTTGAATTAGAATCGGCATTGCGAATTTGACTCTAGTGGAAACGTACTATTATACTTTGAGTAAATTATTGCAAAATTATAAAAAGTTTTCATTAAGCACTGAAATGGAAAAAAAGTTCTAACAAAAGTCATCCATGTGGAAATAGATTTTTAATGGCTGTAATGTCTGATTTCTACTAAACTTGGGATTAGCAAAATTTTTAAGGACTTTGTTTTTCTTAGCTCGATGCCAGTGGAAATTCGGCATTATAATTTGTGCATTATTTAGAGCCATTTTTGTCAGTAAAACTTAAAACATTTTCGTGGATGTCTTTATTTTTTGTACGTTGTTGTTGTTGTTGTAGCAGCATACAAGTTCCCCAAAGAGTTTTTGGGGAGTGTTGCTGGAGTGACAGTCCTTGGCCAAATAAAAATCTGGGTCGTTCCGGTTGCGTAGACCCGACTGTCGTGTACGTAAAACCCCATGCTGTGAATGTTTTAAGGATCACCCTAATATACATACTTTTCAAAGAAATTTTCGTTATTATTTATGAAAAAATGCTTTCGCAGCTAGACGGCGTACTGTGAATCTATTGAAGTCTGGAGATATATTTATGGATTCACTTCAAATTCATTATGCCTTAAAAAATATCAGTTGCCGCATTTCCAACAGGCATTGAAATGGAAAAAATTGCAATCTAATAAATTCCGTGCGAAAAAGAGCTTTGTTACTCATTTTATGAACGCAAAGGCACAGATATTTTGAAGGCTAAACATATGGGTCATTCCATGCAAAATTTACACATCAATATTTTTTATGGTGTGAAATATATGCATTAGAGTGTGAGATAGATTTAAATAACTAATTTTTTGCATTCAAAAATTATATTCTGCATTTACGCAGACATGCGCTGCCAGTGCTACGTTATGTACGCAGGCATGAAAAAACTCGTAACTTCTACAGTTTTGGTTTTTCCATTCTAAAATTTTTACAGCGTACTCCATTAAGTTTGACAACTTTTTAGATTGAAAAAAAATATCAAAAGGTGCACAATTAATGAAAAAATGATTAAAAATAAAGATAATAATATGCAAATTTTTAATGCACAAAATTATTTATTTAAATCTATCTCACACCCTACTTAACTTAACTGATTTTCTCCAACAAATAGTTTATTAGCTGCAAAAAAATTGATAAACGATACTTTCTTGTGAGTTCAAAATTTCAGAAATTTTTTTCGCGAATTTCGAAAAACATGATGAAATAAAAAATATGTGTATTCTTTTTTTCGATAAAGAAAGTAAAAATATATTTCACACCAAAAAAAATATTGAGGTGTAAATCTTGCATATACTTTTTTGTCATTTAATGCCCAGCGTAAATCAATCTCGACGTTCATTTCCCGATGCCAGTTTATAATTGGTACATTTTTTAACATTTCAGTGCCAAGTGGAGAAATTTGGCTATTAGTCTCTATTCTACAAAATGCAATATATGTATACCACTTGCATGCCAGTACATATTTTATTTATTTGACAAACAAAATCTATATTCCCCAGTTCGATGCGCAAGCAAACATTTTTCTCAATTTTTTCTCGTAACATAATTCGCCACGATGTAAAGTGCGCGCAATAGTTTAACAATGATTCGATTTTTTTTTGCATTCGCGTATATTTAAAGTATACTATTTTCTTGCACTACTACATGTATACTACATACATACATATGTATGTATGTAAATAACTATAAATTTATGTATTTATTTACTTTTACTACTCTGGTAGGAGATTCGATTGTGAGTTTCTTTTTTGCAGCTGATTTTTATATGTATGTATGTATGTTTGTATGTATTGTTCATTATTGTTATTTATTTATGCATGTAAATATTTACTTGTAAGCTATGTGAATGTG
Organism: Rhagoletis zephyria; assembly: GCF_001687245.7. Classification (NCBI taxonomy): domain Eukaryota; kingdom Metazoa; phylum Arthropoda; class Insecta; order Diptera; family Tephritidae; genus Rhagoletis; species Rhagoletis zephyria. Next base: position 9,414 of record NW_016170859.1, read on the forward strand.
TGTATGTATAATTTATATTTAAAATATATATATGTACGTGAATTTATGTAGCATTTAAAAATAAAGTTCGTTCGCTAGGTCCTGCTCGCACTTTATAAGTAAAGCGTTTGTGGTGGCAATTAAAAAAAATAGTAAAAAATAATTTACAATAGGCACCTCAACTATTACAATAATTCACGCTTTATTTATGTTTATCTGTGTATGTATCTATGTATGTTGTATATGTATATTTTGTAAAAAAAAAATGCATACTTAAAAAATATGGCTGACTTCCTTTTTTTTTTTAAAAAGGAAGCATCTAAGTCTCCATGCAGCCGGGTGTCAAGCTAATGCGTGTCAACCGAAACGGCATTTATCCGCATACATGTACATATGTATATGGAAAGCGCTCACGAAGCACCCTTCCTTCGACGCCGCATTTGCTTTCAGTTCGTTCGTTCTCTGCCCGATTTGATATTCATTATTAATTTATTCTTCATATTTTACACGCGCGCTCTCGTCACTCGTACGAGCTTATAATCGGTTCTTATCGGTTTGTATTTTTGTTTTTGTGTATTTTATCTTTTGTACAAACTACATGCTACTAAAAATATTCATTTGTATATTTATATATATAGTTTTGTAGGATACTATAACTGTTTACATAACACAACATTTACGCTGACGCTTTCGGAACGTCCGTGCACAGCAGCTTCACCACAACAATCTACCACTGCCACCTGTGCTTATTGTCAAATATAAATCGCCTCTGAACCCTTGTTGGCCTGATGTCCACCGGACATGTACAGATTATTGGCCGCCGGCGATTGTACACCCTCGGACCAGTCCGATGTGGAACGTGGCGACGAACTCGACCAGTGACCTGGCGATTCGGGTGATGGTGTGGGATAGCTGTCGAGCGTTTGCACCAGATGCTGGGGTGTATGGCCGCCAGAGTGCTGACTGGTCGGTGTCAGATACTGATAGAAGGCCTGATTGTGTTGGGAGGATGGCGATAGCATATTGGTGGCGGGCGAGGAACCTGACATTGTACTCTGTATCGAGGGTGGATTCATTTGGCCGGAATGAAAGGAATCTGCAGAGAGTGTAAGAGAGAGAAAAAAGAGGAAATGTAATTTAATTAGAAAAAAATTAGAAGAGGGTAAATACCATCCTTTTGACTCAAATTAATTATTTTCCTAATTCAACACTACTCTCCAACGATTTTATAATATCTCAACTCTCGCATCGCTACGCTTATTGACTTACCTGGCGATCCACAAAATCCATTCAAATCCAAGCCGGCCGATGCGAAATCGAGGCTCGCCAGCTGTTGTTGGTGTTGTTGCATTGTTTGCATTATTGCACTGCTTTTCGAATTCTGTTGCTGCTGCTGCTGCTGTTGTTGTTGTTGCTGCAGCTGTTGCTGTTGTTGTTGCTGCTGCTGCTGCTGTTGTTGTTGTTGCTGTTGCTGCTGCTGGGTTTGCTGTGGCGCCATCATCATGCCATCACTACCCGTCGGCGATACAATGCCCACACTCACCGGTGAACTCTGTTGCGACAAACTCTGACTGCTGGGCGATTGAAAACTCATGCTCTGCGGCGAATTCATCGACGCGTTACTCTGTGGGCCATTTGTAGAGTTGCTGTTGTTGTTGTTGTTGGCAGCGCCACCCAGCAGCGAATTCACATTGCTACCAAATTGTTTCTGATGGGTCGCATGGCGCAGCGCCTGCATGTGTGTGGGTGAGGTGGGTAGGCTGGGATGTGATTTGACGGGCGATGGTGAACCTGTGGTAAACAAATGAGCATATTAAATAAAAAGTATTTTTTCGCGTATATCGCAACGTTTTGTTCCACTCACCCAAATAAGCGTGCGGCGAAAGCGCCATGCTGCTCTGCACGGAATGCGGTGGCGATTGATTGGAATAGGGCGGACTTAGCCCTTGCTCATGACCGGCCATGTTGCCGGGCAGATTGTGACCGAGATTGCCACCTCCGCCTCCACCGCCGCAAAGCGAATTCATGCTTTGCTGATTGTTGCCTTTCTGGCCGATCATTTCCTGATGAAAGGGCGAACCACGCGAGTAAACGTAATTCTCCATTTTGATTAAATCCATATTATTTTGCTGCTGTTGCTGCACTAGGCTCTGCATTGTTTGCGCATTCTGTGTGTGGAGAAATAGATAAATTGCATTTTCTGCAGTGATTCTAATGGCTTTCGATTTAGGTCTTACCTTTATGCAGTCTTCATAGCTGGGTGGTTGTTTCGCGCCGTTGCTGTTGCCTAACAGATCGTTGTGGTGGTGTGTTGGTGCCGCCATCGCGTTGGAATAGAGTGACGACGTGTCGTACGGGCTCGGCTGACTTGTTAGCCCCGTCAGTGGTGGCGAGTCCACCGCACTGAGACCGGCATCCAACAGCTGCTGCTGGTCCACTCCCTCCAGTCCCTGGCCGTGCGTTGTCAGCCCACCACCCAAGCCATTCAGCAGCTGTGCTGCCGTAAGGCCGTTTTGTCCGCCCTTTTTTGACACCGAGCCCCCTGCCCCCTTTTTTGAACCCGGTTTGCGTCGCAGACTGCCACCGTCGAGCAAATTGTCCGGGCTGCCCTCCAATAGCTTTGCCTTTTTCGCCGCTTTTGATTTCGCAGATTGTGCTGTCTGTTTTGATGATGAAATAACAGTGGGCTGAGAGATGATCTGTGCTTGGCTGCCAGGTGGTGGCGAGCCTATCATGGTCTGTGGCGTCAGCGCCATCATTTGCGGTGAGCGCGGCACATGTTCATCGAGCAGGCGCACGATGTCATGGTGCAAGCGCTCGGAGGCCACATCGCGTGGCAAACGGTCCATGTGATCGGTGATTTCGCGATTGGCAAAGTTGTCGAGCAGCGCTTTGCACGCTTCATAGGAGCCCTCGCGCGCTGCTAGAAATAGTGGTGTCTCATCCTTGTCGTCCTGGGCGTCACGATTGGCATGATGCATGAGTAGTATATTCACGGCTTCGGTATTATTAACAGCGGCTGCCCAATGGAGCGCGGTCTTACCCGAGTTGTCGGCAGCATTGATATCAGCATCGGCAGTTATTAGATCTTCAACCATTCCTTCAATGGCTAGGCGTGCGGCGAGTATTAGCGGTGTGGTGCCATCATGCATACGCGCATTCAAATTGGTAGCGCGGTTGCGCAGCAGTATCTGAAAAACGCCCATTGCATCGGCGGCCACAGCGGCATGCAGTGGTGTACGACCGGTGTTATCTTGACAGTTGGCGTCGGCGCCAGCGTCCAGTAAACGTTTGGCAGCATCAGCGCGCGCATAACGCGCTGCCAGGTGCAGTGAAGTTTCACCAGTTTTGTCCATGGTGGCGTTAAGTTCAGCACCTTGCGCCAACAAATCCGAAATCACCTGTGCCGTTTGATCCTCAGTGTTTTCAATGTCTTCGCCAGTATCCATGCCTCCACCGCGAACAGCGGCTACCATGAGTGGTGTCATGCCGCACGGTCCGCGCACATCCACATCGTGTTTCCCATCCTGGTGCGCAGGCGGCGTCATAATTGACGAACGTACATCGGCTACTTCGAGATGCGCCTGCGACCAAACGCGTGGATCAGCTTCTTCATAGTCGGTTACCATCGTGTGATCGCTGGCGTACCCGCCGAGATCGTTGCGCATGCGCTTCTGTGGCGGCAATTCGGACTCATCATCCGACCATTGCGGTGCGTGGCCCATGTGACCGGAGTTCATGTTGACGTCATTGCTCATGCAAGCAATTGAGGGATTTTTGTTTAAATTGCGCATCTCCTGGCCAGTGTCACGTCGCCGTCGCTGATGATTAACCGGTGCAGCGGTTGTGGTACGGAAATTTTCTGGGAACCAAGTGATGCCATGCGCGCGCTTACGTTGCGTAGTCACAAGTACACCGAGGAATGCGAATACCACAATGCTGATGCCGATGAGCACATATTTTACGTTGCTGGGACGTTCTTCTACATCTTCGCCGGGGTTTTGTACGCCACGCACGCTGTAGATGTTGAACTTTGGTGAGAGCGTGTATTTGGATGCAGAAGCCGCCAGGAACTCGGCAGCTTCGGCGGCGCGATTGAAACAGTCGATGCACTTCCGATTATCGATTTCCAGGTATATTTGTATGCCCGTTTGATCATTGCGCTCACTGGTTAGTATTCTGTGCTTGCGTCCGAAGTCCGAGTTTTGCAGTTCAGTCAATTGCGAAGTGCCTTTCCAGGTGAAGATCATGTCATTGCCCATGGAGTCCTTCTTGATGCGCACCGTAGTGCGGAGTACATGACCCATTTCACGCAAGAATTCCACCTGCTTTTCGCGGAAAGTTTTGATGTCCATCAGCATCACCACAGATATAGCGCCATCGGCCAAATTCGGTTGCTCGAGAGTATTTTCACAGTCCAAGCCATCCCAGTTGCACTCAGCATTATTGCAGCCATAATCACAATGGCCATCCGCATAATGTTTCTGACAGTAGGCTTCATAAGTCGGATTACATGGTTGTAGTTTCTTGGCGCAATCACGACCATCGAACAGACAAGCAGCATTGTTGCACTCCTCATTACACTGGCCATCCATGAACACGCGCCAACACTCTATATTCGCAGTGCAATTCACCCAAGGGTTGATGCCCAATGAGCAATCGTTGCCGTCAAAGTTGCACGCATACGTGTTGCAGTCCTGGTCACACCTCACAGATTAAGAACCAGTATAATTGCAAGTGTGCTGCCGGTTGGACAGGCAAGCTCTGCGATGTGGAGATGGTTTCTTGTGAAGTGGCTGCGATGCGCAAACAAGTCGGTCTCAAACAACTCTGCAACAACGGCACCTGCAAGGAGATGGGCAACATGCATTTGTGTCAATGCAAGCAGGGCTATACCGGCAGCTATTGTCAGACGGACATCAATGAGTGTGAGTCACAGCCTTGTCAGAATGGCGGCACTTGTTTGGATCGCGTGGGCGAATATAAGTGTATGTGCCCGAAGGGGTTCCAGGGGCAGAACTGCGAACTGAACATAGACGATTGCTCGCCGAACCCGTGCCAGAATGGCGGCACATGTCACGATTTGGTGCAATCCTTCAGCTGCTCATGTCCACCTGGCACATTGGGCATAATTTGCGAAATCAACCAGGAGGATTGCGTACCAGGCGCTTGTCACAACAACGGTACTTGCATCGATCGTGTGGGTGGCTTCGAGTGCGCCTGTCCAGCAGGTTTTGTGGGTTCACGTTGTGAGGGAGACATCAATGAGTGCCTGTCTAATCCCTGCTCGAATGCCGGCACTTTGGACTGCGTGCAACTGGTAAACAATTACCATTGCAACTGCAAGCCCGGCTACATGGGACGACACTGTGAAATTAAGGTAGACTTCTGCGCTAATTCGCCGTGTCAAAATGGCGGTCTTTGCTCTACAAAACAGTCTGGTCATCACTGCGTTTGTCCGGTTGGTTTCTACGGCAAAAATTGTGAGTTCTCCGGTAACGATTGTGACTCGAATCCTTGCCAGTCGGGTAACTGCGTGGTGGATATGATGCGCGGCTACCGCTGCGAGTGTCCACCTGGCACCGAAGGCATGCAATGTGAAATCGATACGATGGACGAATGCGCTTCGAATCCATGCTTGCATGGCGCTGCATGCGAAAATCTACTGGGTGACTATGTCTGCTTCTGCCCCAGTAAAAGGCCGGGCAAACGGTGTGAGATTTACGATGCCAACTATCCCGGCTGGGCATCGGACAACAGCCGTGGGCCGCTCAATAAATACACGAAGGATCTGGAATACCAACGCGAAATGTGTATCAAGCGCGGCTGCGAACAGAAGAAGGGCAATCACA
>NW_016170860.1:0-1410 GCF_001687245.7 Rhagoletis zephyria
TAAGTCGCAGCTATTTTAAACTTGCACTTCATTTAAATTGATCGGACTAAAAACGGCATTCTCAAAGCATTTATTTCTAGGAAATCGAGTTATAAGCCCGAAATTTTTAAGAAAGTTTGTTGATTTTTTTAATGTTGCGCAAAAATTGACCCTGGGGGGTTTTATCAAACTATAAACTGCATTTTTATAAACAAATAATTAAAATTAAATAATTTTAAGATAAATGGCCAATCTTTTGAGTGTCGTAAAGTTTTGATAAGCACTTGAAATACTAAAAATAAAATGTCAAACTTTAGTACTGAATTCAAAGAAGATGTCTTCTTTATTATATTATATTATTAAAAAAATTGTTTGTTAAGAAGTGTACCTTAAAATATGTGCATACACATTTATGTCCAAAGTGTAAAATGTACCTACATAAACTTTCCCATGAAAGCCATCAAATCATTGATCTTGAAGGGAATCTATGTATGCATGTACTAAGAAAATATATCAGCAAATTAAAAAGACGATGCAGTTTACAGTCGAAAAGTTTGTATAGATTTCGTACTGAAGGAACAATTTCATTTCCCAACACTGTGCGACATGCGGGCATCACCATAAACAAGTGTGAGCTAAAAGTGAGAGCGTGTTAGTGTGCATTCGCATGCTGTCGCTTTCTCGTCGTTTGTACATGTTTTGTTGCTATCAAAATGTATTCAACAAAGTGTGATTGAATTTGACATTGCTCTCAGAAGAACCATCCTATAAAGTCAAATTGAAAAAATTTTGTATGAATTTTGAATCGTTTGTTTATATTTTTTGGCGTAATAGTACCTTAAAAGAGAGCCTACCTGAGTTGTCAATCACACCTTGTTTAATACACCTTGGTTGCTATAAACGACGAAAATTACTAAATTCACTAAAATCACTCAACTGAACTATTGGTGCTTCTTAGTGCTCCTACTCATTTCGGTATAACTAATTTGTTTAATGGCTCAATGAGAGAATTGAGCACTACACCAATTCATATCAACAGAGAACTTAGTCATTGTACATGCTCTCGCTTTGTGTGCCGAGCGTAAAATAGTGTTAGTGCACATGTGTGAATATTCTGCAATGAATAATATCCACTAACACTATTTCTTGTGTTATTCAACCAATTACTTAAAAACACGAATAATTGCAGTTCCCTGGTGTAGGGATGGGTAAACTCGATATTCGAAGCTTCGATATTCGAATTTTAATCGAATTTTAGCTCCAAAATGGCGAATTTTTGAAATCGAACTTTGTGTTGCTAAAATTCGGATAAAATCGAATTTTTCTAGAAAAAAATCGAATTTCATCTTTATTTCCAAAAAAATCAACTCTTCGACTTTATTCTTTCTGACTAAGGGCCGGTTGTTCAATGTCTGATTAACACTAATCGGA
>NW_016170860.1:13953-15242 GCF_001687245.7 Rhagoletis zephyria
GGTTGTAAGGTTAATTTGGTTGAGTTGATGGTCTGTTGAGGAGCTTGACCCAGCTGAAATGTAGTCAGAGAGACTGTGTTGAGAGAGTTTGTGTTGAAATTGTGGATTGTGGATGGTGGAGATGAAGGAGATGTTTGAAAATCCAATGCCGTGGAGTTTTCGTTATTTTTGTTGTTGACTGAAGTATGTAAGGGCAGTGTTGCCGCGCCGTCTCAAGAAAATGTATCCCTGACCAAGCCAAAAATGTATCCAAATGTATCCAATTTTCTTTTTTTACATATACATCTCATAATTTGTAAGAAAACCAAACATTTTCATGAAAAATACATAATTTAACCCATATTAAGGACTTGGAATACATGTGCATAAAATGAAACATTTGTAATTTCAATTTATAAAGTGCATTTTTTGTGCATAAGTATTTTGCAAAGTAAATATAATAAATAGCAAGTACACTCTAAAAAGAGCATGTAAAACTAATACTGAAAAGTATCTATTTTTCAACAAGAATCTGTATAAATATACGTATAAGATGTTCAGTATTCGATTTTGAAATTGAGATCTTTAAAATACACACATATATACACATATATAGAATGTTTAAAATTGCAAAAATTTTCAAACTACAAATACATTTGAGTAGTCTACTTGCTAAGTGCGCTATGTACATTTTTTTCGATTCTTAGTTTTTGGCGGATTACGTACCAGTATTTAAAGTAGTTTCATGTCCACTAACAACAGAGTGCAAAATCTTTTTATATTCTGAAAAAATAGCATCAAATGTTAAGTCTTCTTCCAAAAGTCGCTATCATACTTATTTACGAACTTTCAAAAGTATCAATCTTCTGATGAACTTAGAAAGCTGCTTTATGTCGTATAGACTGTTAATGTTATCTTATGACATTATATGTTATGTTACAATTTTATAAGGCTCCTATTTATCCAAATATTCAGGTAATAATAAAAAAGATTCAATTTAAATGTTACTGTAGTCGTAGTCACTTTTTCAAATTTATGGCTTTCTATTATAAAATCACATAACGCTGTTTGCAAGTGGACCACTCATTTCCTACTAATAATAAACATTACTTTATTTTAAACATGTTATGTGTAATTTTGCTCTTGCGACAAATTTGGTATGTAAGAGTAAACAGGCAATGATTAATTTTATTACACGGCGTGCGAATTTGCACACATTAAAGAGGAAACTGGTTACCTCTCTTNCAATAAATTAAAGTTAGTTTTTAAACTACATTGAAATCTTCTTTCTTTTTAAATTAACAAATGAA